>NC_079403.1:2240803-2266326 GCF_029220125.1 Pseudoliparis swirei
GGTAGTGTTGGTTCTGATGCCCCCTGTGGACTAAAGTGGTAGTGTTGGTTCTGATGCCCCTGTGGACTAAAGTGGTAGTGATGGTTCTGCTGCCCCTGTGGACCAAAGTGGTAGTGTTGGTTCTGATGCCCCTGTGGACTAAAGTGGTAGTGTTGGTTCTGATGCCCCTGTGGACTAAAGTGGTAGTGTTGGTTCTGATGCCCCTGTGGACTAAAGTGGTAGTGTTGGTTCTGATGCCCCTGTGGACTAAAGTGGTAGTGTTGGTTCTGATGCCCCTGTGGACCAAAGTGGTAGTGTTGGTTCTGATGCCCCTGTGACTAAAGTGGTAGTGTTGGTTCTGATGCCCCCTGTGGACTAAAGTGGTAGTGTTGGTTCTGATGCCCCCTGTGGACTAAAGTGGTAGTGTTGGTTGTGATGCCCCCTGTGGACTAAAGTGGTAGTGTTGGTTCTGATGCCCCCTGTGGACTAAAGTGGTAGTGTTGGTTCTGATGCCCCCTGTGGACTAAAGTGGTAGTGATGGTTCTGGTGCCCCCTGTGAACTAACGTGGTAGTGTTGGTTCTGATGCCCCCTGTGGACTAAAGTGGTAGTGTTGGTTCTGATGCCCCCTGTGGACTAAAGTGGTAGTGTTGGTTCTGATGCCCCCTGTGGACTAAAGTGGTAGTGTTGGTTCTGATGCCCCCTGTGGACTAAAGTGGTAGTGTTGGTTCTGATGCCCTGTGGACTAAAGTGGTAGTGTTGGTTCTGATGCCCCTGTGGACCAAAGTGGTAGTGTTGGTTCTGATGCCCCTGTGGACAAAAGTGGTAGTGTTGGTTCTGATGCCCCCTGTGGACTAAAGTGGTAGTGTTGGTTCTGATGCCCCCTGTGGACTAAAGTGGTAGTGTTGGTTCTGATGCCCCCTGTGGACTAAAGTGGTAGTGATGGTTCTGGTGCCCCCTGTGAACTAACGTGGTAGTGTTGGTTCTGATGCCCCCTGTGGACTAAAGTGGTAGTGTTGGTTCTGATGCCCCCTGTGGACTAAAGTGGTAGTGTTGGTTCTGATGCCCCCTGTGGACTAAAGTGGTAGTGTTGGTTCTGATGCCCCCTGTGGACTAAAGTGGTAGTGTTGGTTCTGATGCCCCCTGTGGACTAAAGTGGTAGTGATGGTTCTGGTGCCCCTTGTGAACTAACGTGGTAGTGTTGGTTCTGATGCCCCCTGTGGACTAAAGTGGTAGTGATGGTTCTGGTGCCCCCTGTGAACTAACGTGGTAGTGTTGGTTCTGATGCCCCCTGTGGACTAAAGTGGTAGTGATGGTTCTGATGCCCCCTGTGGACTAAAGTGGTAGTGATGGTTCTGGTGCCCCCTGTGAACTAACGTGGTAGTGTTGGTTCTGATGCCCCCTGTGGACTAAAGTGGTAGTGATGGTTCTGCTGCCCCCTGTGGACTAAAGTGGGAGTGTTGGTTCTGGTGCCCCCTGTGGACTAAAGTGGTAGTGTTGGTTCTGATGCCCCCTGTGGACTAAAGTGGGAGTGTTGGTTCTGATGCCCCCTGTGGACTAAAGTGGTAGTGTTGGTTCTGATGCCCCCTGTGGACTAAAGTGGTAGTGTTGGTTCTGATGCCCCCTGTGGACTAAAGTGGGAGTGTTGGTTCTGATGCCCCCTGTGGACTAAAGTGGTAGTGTTGGTTCTGATGCCCCCTGTGGACTAAAGTGGTAGTGATGGTTCTGCTGCCCCCTGTGGACTAAAGTGGGAGTGTTGGTTCTGGTGCCCCCTGTGGACTAAAGTGGTAGTGATGGTTCTGATGCCCCCTGTGGACTAAAGTGGGAGTGTTGGTTCTGATGCCCCCTGTGGACTAAAGTGGTAGTGTTGGTTCTGATGCCCCCTGTGGACTAAAGTGGTAGTGTTGGTTCTGATGCCCCCTGTGGACTAAAGTGGTAGTGTTGGTTCTGATGCCCCCTGTGGACTAAAGTGGGAGTGTTGGTTCTGATGCCCCCTGTGGACTAAAGTGGGAGTGTTGGTTCTGATGCCCCCTGTGGACTAAAGTGGTAGTGTTGGTTCTGATGCCCCCTGTGGACTAAAGTGGTAGTGTTGGTTCTGATGCCCCCTGTGGACTAAAGTGGTAGTGTTGGTTCTGATGCCCCCTGTGGACTAAAGTGGGAGTGTTGGTTCTGATGCCCCCTGTGGACTAAAGTGGTAGTGTTGGTTCTGATGCCCCCTGTGGACTAAAGTGGTAGTGATGGTTCTGCTGCCCCCTGTGGACTAAAGTGGGAGTGTTGGTTCTGGTGCCCCCTGTGGACTAAAGTGGTAGTGATGGTTCTGATGCCCCCTGTGGACTAAAGTGGGAGTGTTGGTTCTGATGCCCCCTGTGGACTAAAGTGGTAGTGTTGGTTCTGGGTTAATGGACTGATGAGGAGGACTAACCTGGACTCCGGCCAGCATGCCGGTCGTGGACACGCTGAAGTCCAGATAAGCCAGACCGTCGGGGTTGGTGGGCTTAAAGAGAGCTGGAGGCTTCTTCTTTGGCAGGTCATCTGCAACACACACACACACACACACACACACACACACACACACACACACACACACACACACACACACACACACACACGCACGCACGCACACACACGCACACGCACACACACGCACACGCTTAGAACGTAGCCCGCTGGATAGAAAACATTGACGGAAAAAATCTGCGCTCTCGCGGTTGAGGTCAGAGGTCAGAGGTCGGTACCCGTGTCGAGGACGGGAGGCCAGTTCCTGATGTCCACGGTGGCCGTGGCCTCTTTGGAGCGCAGCAGCTTGCAGATGACGGCCGTGGTCATCACGCACGCCGAGTGGCTGACCTGCAAAAATATGTCATAATGAAATAATTATTATATAGTAATATTATATATATATAATAACAATATAATATATACATTATATAATATAATTATATAATATATAAAATATAATATATGTAATAATAATAGTATATATATATATTATATTATATTTATATTTCATAATAATAATATTACATATGTTATGTTATATTATATATAACATTATGTATGCATATAATATTATTATTAATTATATATATGTATATAATATTAATACAGTATTATATTACATATATAATATAATAATAATATTATATATATATATATTATATATAAAAATATTATATATATATATATATTGAATAATTGTGGACAGATAGAGAAAAGAAGAAAAAGAAAAAAAATAGAAATAGAGATTCAAAAATGCGTGTGTTTTTTAAGCTTATGAAATAAAAGTTTTAATGAAATAGAAATACACGAATACATTTAAAAGATGAACACAAGACATGAACTCTCTGACCTCCACGATCATCTTGACGGTGGGCAGCGTGGTGGAGATGTTCTGAGGGTGAGGCGGCCGCACCGTGATGGGCACGCAGCCGGCGTACAGGGAGCCGTAGAAGGCTGCGATCAGGTCGATACCTGCACACACACGCAAACACACACACGCAAGCACACACACACACACACACACACACACACACACACACACACACACACACACACACACACGGTGAGGATCGGCTCGGCCTCGTCGGCGCGGCGGAAGAGCGGCGTCCTCTCTCTCTGACCTGGTGGGTAGACCAGGGCCACGTGGTCCCCCTCCTGCAGACCGGCTCTCTCCATCAGCAGAGCCGCCACTCGCTCCGCCCTCTTGTGGAGCTGCAGGCAGGTGAGGGAGCTCGACACCGCCCCCTGCAGGTCAGGGAGGGAAGGGGAGGACATTTGAAATAATTAAACTTTAAAGATTTAAAAACGTTAAAGCTATATACAGTATACTGTATGTATATATGTATATATAGATATATACAATATATAGATATACTCCTGACTCACATGGACCCCTCCTGAGTCACATGGACCCTCCTGACTCACATGGACCCTCCTCACTCACATGGACCCTCCTGGCTCACATGGACCCTCCTGGCTCACATGGACCCTCCTGACTCACATGGACCCTCCTGACTCACATGGACCCTCCTGACTCACATGGACCCCTCCTGACTCACATGGACCCTCCTGACTCACATGGACCCTCCTGGCTCACATGGACCCTCCTGGCTCACATGGACCCTCCTGACTCACATGGACCCTCCTGACTCACATGGACCCCTCCTGACTCACATGGACCCTCCTCACTCACATGGACCCTCCTGACTCACATGGACCCTCCTGGCTCACATGGACCCTCCTGACTCACATGGACCCTCCTGAGTCACATGGACCCTCCTGAGTCACATGGACCCTCCTGACTCACATGGACCCCTCCTGACTCACATGGACCCTCCTCACTCACATGGACCCCTCCTGACTCACATGGACCCCTCCTGAGTCACATGGACCCTCCTGACTCACATGGACCCTCCTGAGTCACATGGACCCTCCTGACTCACATGGACCCTCCTGACTCACATGGACCCCTCCTGACTCACATGGACCCTCCTGACTCACATGGACCCCTCCTGACTCACATGGACCCTCCTGAGTCACATGGACCCTCCTGAGTCACATGGACCCTCCTGAGTCACATGGACCCCTCCTGACTCACATGGACCCTCCTCACTCACATGGACCCCTCCTGACTCACATGGACCCCTCCTGAGTCACATGGACCCTCCTGACTCACATGGACCCCTCCTGACTCACATGGACCCTCCTCACTCACATGGACCTCTCCTGACTCACATGGACCCTCCTGAGTCACATGGACCCTCCTCACTCACATGGACCTCTCCTGACTCACATGGACCCTCCTGACTCACATGGACCCTCCTCACTCACATGGACCCTCCTGGCTCACATGGACCCTCCTGGCTCACATGGACCCTCCTGACTCACATGGACCCCTCCTGACTCACATGGACCCTCCTGGCTCACATGGACCCTCCTGACTCACATGGACCCCTCCTGACTCACATGGACCCTCCTGGCTCACATGGACCCTCCTGACTCACATGGACCCCTCCTGACTCACATGGACCCCTCCTGACTCACATGGACCCTCCTGACTCACATGGACCCTCCTCACTCACATGGACCCCTCCTGAGTCACATGGACCCTCCTGACTCACATAGACCTCTCCTCACTCACATGGACCCCTCCTGACTCACATGGACCCCTCCTGAGTCACATGGACCCTCCTGACTCACATGGACCCCTCCTGACTCACATGGACCCCTCCTGAGTCACATGGACCTCTCCTGACTCACATGGACCCTCCTGACTCACATGGACCCTCCTGACTCACATGGACCCCTCCTGACTCACATGGACCCTCCTGACTCACATGGACCTCTCCTGACTCACATGGACCCTCCTGACTCACATGGACCCTCCTGAGTCACATGGACCTCTCCTGACTCACATGGACCCTCCTGACTCACATGGACCTCTCCTGACTCACATGGACCCTCCTGACTCACATGGACCTCTCCTGACTCACATGGACCCTCCTGACTCACATGGACCCTCCTGACTCACATGGACCCTCCTGAGTCACATGGACCTCTCCTGACTCACATGGACCCTCCTGACTCACATGGACCTCTCCTGACTCACATGGACCCTCCTGACTCACATGGACGTCTCCTGACTCACATGGACCCTCCTGAGTCACATGGACCTCTCCTGACTCACATGGACCCTCCTGACTCACATGGACCCCTCCTGACTCACATGGACCCCTCCTGAGTCACATGGACCCCTCCTGACTCACATGGACCCTCCTGAGTCACATGGACCCTCCTGACTCACATGGACCCTCCTGACTCACATGGACCCCTCCTGAGTCACATGGACCCTCCTGACTCACATGGACCCCTCCTGACTCACATGGACCCTCCTGGCTCACATGGACCCTCCTGACTCACATGGACCCCTCCTGACTCACATGGACCCTCCTGGCTCACATGGACCCTCCTGACTCACATGGACCCCTCCTGACTCACATGGACCCTCCTGACTCACATGGACCCTCCTGGCTCACATGGACCCTCCTGACTCACATGGACCCTCCTGACTCACATGGACCCTCCTGACTCACATGGACCCTCCTGACTCACATGGACCCTCCTCACTCACATGGACCCCTCCTGAGTCACATGGACCCTCCTGACTCACATAGACCTCTCCTCACTCACATGGACCCCTCCTGACTCACATGGACCCCTCCTGAGTCACATGGACCCTCCTGACTCACATGGACCCCTCCTGACTCACATGGACCCCTCCTGAGTCACATGGACCTCTCCTGACTCACATGGACCCTCCTGACTCACATGGACCCTCCTGAGTCACATGGACCTCTCCTGACTCACATGGACCCTCCTGACTCACATGGACCCCTCCTGAGTCACATGGACCTCTCCTCACTCACATGGACCCTCCTCACTCACATGGACCCCTCCTGACTCACATGGACCCTCCTGACTCACATGGACCTCTCCTGACTCACATGGACCCTCCTGACTCACATGGACCTCTCCTGACTCACATGGACCCTCCTGACTCACATGGACCCTCCTGACTCACATGGACCTCTCCTGACTCACATGGACCCTCCTGAGTCACATGGACCTCTCCTGACTCACATGGACCCTCCTGACTCACATGGACCCCTCCTGACTCACATGGACCCCTCCTGAGTCACATGGACCCCTCCTGACTCACATGGACCCTCCTCACTCACATGGACCTCTCCTGACTCACATGGACCCTCCTGACTCACATGGACCTTCCTGAGTCACATGGACCCTCCTGACTCACATGGACCCTCCTGACTCACATGGACCCTCCTGACTCACATGGACCCTCCTCACTCACATGGACCCCTCCTGAGTCACATGGACCCTCCTGACTCACATGGACCCCTCCTGACTCACATGGACCCCTCCTGACTCACATGGACCCTCCTCACTCACATGGACCCTCCTGACTCACATGGACCCTCCTCACTCACATGGACCCTCCTGAGTCACATGGACCCTCCTGGCTCACATGGACCCCTCCTGACTCACATGGACCCTCCTGACTCACATGGACCCTCCTGACTCACATGGACCCCTCCTGACTCACATGGACCCTCCTGACTCACATGGACCCTCCTGACTCACATGGATCCTCCTGAGTCACATGGACCCTCCTGAGTCACATGGACCCTCCTGACTCACATGGACCCTCCTGACTCACATGGACCCTCCTGACTCACATGGACCCTCCTCGCTCACATGGACCCTCCTGGCTCACATGGACCCTCCTGGCTCACATGGACCCTCCTGACTCACATGGACCCTCCTCACTCACATGGACCCTCCTGGCTCACATGGACCCTCCTGGCTGGCTCTCCAAATGCTGGATTTCTTTCTTTTTGATCCATGCTGAATAATAAACTTGTATCTATCTTCTATCTCCTATATTTAATCTCAGTATATATACACTACCGTTCAAAAGTTTGGGATCACTTAGAAATGTCCTTATTTTTCAAAGAAAAGCATTGTTTTTATCAATGAAGATAACATTAAATCAATCAGAAATACACTCTCTACATTGTTAATGTGGTAAATGACTATTCTAGGTGGAAACGTCTGGTTTCTAATGAAATATCTCCATCGGTGTATAGAGGCCCATTTCCAGCAACTATCACTCCAGTGTTCTAATGGTACATTGTGTTTGATAATCGCCTTAGAAGACTAATGGATGATTAGAAAACCCTTGAAAACCCTTGTGCAATTATGTTAGCACAGCTGAAAACTGTTTTGCTGATGAGAGAAGCTATAAAACTGGCCTTCCTTTGAGCTAGTTGATTATCTGGAGCATCACATTTGTGGGTTCGATAAGACTCTCAAAATGGCCAGAAAAAGAACTTTCATGTGAAATTCGCCAGTCTATTCTTGTTCTTAGAAATGAAGGCTATTCCATGCGAGAAATTGCAAAGAAACTGAAAATGTCCTCCAGCGGTGTGTACTACTCCTTCAGAGAACAGCACAAACGGGCTCTAACCAGAGCAGAAAGAGAAGTGGGAGGCCCCGTGCACAACTCAGCAAGAAGACAAGTACATTAGAGTCTCTAGTTTGAGAAATAGACGCCTCACAGGTCCTCAACTGGCAGCTTCTTTAAATGGTACCCAAAACGCCAGTGTCAACGCCGACAGTGAAGAGGCGACTCGGGATGCTGGCCTTCTAGGCAGAGTGGCAAAGAAAAGCCATATCTGAGACTGGCCAATGAAAAGAAAAGATTGGTATGGGCAAAAGAACACAGGCATTGGACAGAGGAAGATTGGAAAAGGTGTTCTGGACAGATGAATCCAAGTTTGAGGTGTTTGGATCACACAGAAGAACATTTGTGAGACGCAGAACAGGTGAAAAGATGCTGGAAGAGTGCCTGACACCATCTGTCAAGCATGGTGGAGGTCATGTGATGGTCTGGGGCTGCTTTGGTGCTGGGAAAGTGGGAGATTTGTACCAGGTAAAAGGGATTTTAAATAAGGAAGGCTATCACCACATTTTGCAACGCCATGCCATACCCTGTGGGCAGCGCTTGATTGGAGCCAATGTCCTCCTCCAACAGGACAATGACCCAAAGCACACCTCCACATTGTGAAGAACTATTGAGGGAAGAAGCAGGCAGCTTGCTGTCTGTAATGGAGTGGCCAGTCACCAGATCTCAACCATTGAGCTGTTGTGGGAGCAGCTTGACCGTATGGTCCTCAAGAAGTGCCCATCAAGCCAATCCAACTTGTGGAGGTGCTTCAGGAAGCGTGGGGTGACATTTCAACAGATTACCTCAACAAATTAACAGCTAGAATGCCAAAGGTCTGCAATGCTGGAATTGCTGCAAAAGGAGCATTCTTTGACGAAAGCAAAGTTTGAAGAAAAAATTAATACTTCAAATACAAATCATTATTTCTAACCTTGTCAATGTCTTGACTATATTTTCTATACATTTTGCAACTCATTTGATAAATAAAAGTGTGAGTTTTCATGGAAAACACGAAATTGTCTGGGTGATCCCAAACTTTTGAACGGTAGTGTATATATATGTGTATATATATATATATACATATATATGTATATATATATGTATATATATGAACTGAGAGTACAGGTCACATGTGTAGGTACCCGGGAGCTGAGCAGGGTGTAGAGGACGTGGTCCGGTGTGGTCTGAGCCCTCCACTGCAGAACCTCCGACAGGAACAGGAACTAGGACACACATCAGAGCTTCATGGCATCACCACGGTAACACTGTGATATCCCACAATGCAATGGGCTAGCTGTTAGTCCATAATGCCTCAATGGTAGTAACAAAAAAACACGTTTTAAAACGTATTTTTATCCTAAAAAAAGTAGGAACTGGATCTTCAGAACATTCTGTGAGCTTCATTTCATCTTATCTTTTAATTACCAACGATATACTTTCATCATATATTCATATTTGAAAAATTCAATTTAAATGATTCATTGTTCGTTCTGAAGAATAATAACAGTTAAGAAAAAATATATATATATGTTTTTAATTATAAAGAACCCAGAAAAGAAGCAAATCTTTACTTTTAAGAAGCTGGAACCGGAAAAAACTATTTCAACCTTTAATTATCATAAATTAATCCCCAATTGTTGTATCCCTCGTCTGTCTCACCTGGTCGTTGTCGTCCGTCTGACCCAGATCTCTCCCGCTGGCCTGAGCGATCCTCTTCCCCGACACCAGATTCCCCACCATCACAGAGGCAGGTCCGATCTCTGCAACACACACACACACACACACAGACACAGACACACAGACACACACACACTCACACACAGACACACGCACACACACACACAGACACACAGACACACACACGTTAGCGACCAGCAGAGCATGAACAGGTGTGTGTTGCTGCAGGCGGCCGGTTCCCACCTGGTTGTTTCTGCCGTGGTTTGGGCAGGTTGGTGACGCAGGTGTGGGGGCACATGAGCACGTTGCAGGGGTGCAGCCCCCCCTCCAGGTACAGCTGCTTGATCTCCGACAGGTGGATGCCACCCAGAGGGGTCTTAGGGAGAGTGTTGGCCGGGACCAGAGACAGGCAGAACACGCCCACCGCGTGGATGCTGTCGATGGCCTGAGGGACAAGTAGTCATGAGTTAGAGCTGCATTCTCTGTACTCACCACCAGGGGGCGACTCCTCTGGTTGTATAGAAGTCTATGCTTCATGTGTTGAAGCTGCATTCTCTCTCCTGGCCACCAGGGGGCGACTCCTCTGGTTGTATAGAAGGCTATGCTTCATATGTTGAAGCTGCATTCTCTCTCCTGGCCACCAGGGAGCGACTCCTCTGTACCTGCAGCACGCGGCTCATCCACTGGAAGCTGTCCTCCTCGGTGGAGTCGGGTCGTTGCTCCGCCACCACCACGATCCTCTCGTCCCTCAGCACCGTCACAGAGAAGACTGCTATCCTGGGGGGGCGGAGGAGGAGGGCGGAGGTAAAGAAGATACTCCACCAAGGACTCAGTTAGGAAGGAGGAAGAGTACCCTCAACTAAGTGTACTTAAAGTACTAGTGGAGAGTCTGATCGTGTATGTTGCTTTAAATCATTAAAAACATTAAAGACAGGAGCAGAGAAAACATATTACTAGCCCCGCCCCTTCACTATAGCCCCGCCCCTCCTCACCTGCCCCTGTAGACAAACTTCATGGGCTCCACCGCCAGCGCCGTGGCCACGATGTCGTCGGCGTTGTGGCGCCGCCCGCTGACCACGATGAGCCCGTCCATCTTCCCCGTGATGAAGACGAGGCCGCCGGGGCCGATGAAGCCCAGCAGGCCGGTCCGCACGAAGGCGTACTCGCTCACCAGCCCGCCGCTGGCGCTCACCGGGTGGACCTGCACACACACACACACACACACACACACACACACACACACACACACACACACACACACACACACACACACACACACACACACACACACACACACACACACACACACACACACACACACACACACTATAGCATGTGTCTTGACAGGCATCACAGGCTGATTCCTTGTCTCTGTAAACCTGACTCTGGTTCTGACTGGGAAGTTTACACACACAGACACACACACACACACAGACACACACAGACACACACACAGACACACACACACACACAGACACACTCTCTCTCACCTCGAAGGTGTTCTTGGTCATGCCGGTGAGGCCGTAGTAGGAGGTTCCCGTGGCGACGGAGCAGACGCAGAACTCTCCGATCTCGTCGGTCTGACAGAGCTGAGGGACGCCTTCAGGTTTCACCACACACACCAGGCCTGGGGGGGGGGGGGGGTCAACACCTCGACGTGGTTTAAAGAACACACACACACACACACACACCTCCAGCCGCCACCGTGCCCACGTCCTGCACCGTCAGCACCGACAGCCGCTCCTCCGTGTCCACCCGGACGACCCCGTAGGTCAGACCCTGCATGGACAGGACGCCACGGCCCGGAGGCTGGCTGCTGTCCTCCACCGGCCTGCACACACACACACACACACACACACACACACACACACACACACACACACACACACACACACACACACACACACACACACACACACACACACACACACACACAGACACACACACACACACATAGACACACACACACATACACACACACACACACACACATAGACACACACACACACACACACACACACACACACACACACACACACACACACACACACACACACACACACACACACACACACACACACACACACACACACACACACACACACATATAGACACACACACATATAGACACACAAACACGCACACACAGTAAACATATAGCGTGAGGTGGAGTGTCTGGATCAGCTGAGACTAAGAGCATAAAAATGGATGGAATTATTGTGTGTGTGAGTGTGTGTCTATGTGTGTGTGTGTGTGTCTATATGTGTGTGTGTCTATATGTGTGTGTGTCTATATGTGTGTGTCTATGTGTGTGTGTGTGTCTATATATGTGTGTGTGTCTATGTGTGTGTGTGTGTCTATATGTGTGTGTGTGTGTCTATATGTGTGTGTGTGTATATATGTGTGTGTGTGTGTGTGTGTCTATGTGTGTGTGTGTGTGTGTGTGTGTCTATATGTGTGTGTGTGTGTGTCTATATGTGTGTGTGTCTATATGTGTGTGTATATGTGTGTGTCTATGTGTGTGTGTCTATGTGTGTGTCTATATGTGTGTGTGTGTGTGTGTGTGTGTCTATGTGTGTGTGTCTATATGTGTGTGTGTGTGTGTGTGTGTGTCTATGTGTGTGTGTCTATATGTGTGTCTATATGTGTGTGTGTGTGTGTGTCTGTGTGTGTCTATATGTGTGTCTATATGTGTGTGTGTCTATGTGTGTGTGTCTATATGTGTGTGTGTGTGTGTGTCTATGTGTGTGTGTGTGTCTATATGTGTGTGTATATGTGTGTGTGTGTGTGTCTATATGTGTGTGTGTCTATATGTGTGTGTCTATGTGTGTGTGTGTCTATATGTGTGTGTGTCTATATGTGTGTGTCTATGTGTGTGTGTGTCTATGTGTGTGTGTCTATATATGTGTGTCTATGTGTGTATGTCTAGATGTGTATGTCTATATGTGTATGTGTGTGTGTGTCTATATATATATATGTGTGTGTGTGTCTATATATGTGTGTGTGTCTATATATGTGTGTGTGTGTGTGTGTCTATATGTGTGTGTGTCTATATGTGTGTGTGTGTGTGTGTGTCTATATGTGTGTGTGTCTATATGTGTGTGTCTATGTGTGTGTGTGTCTATATATGTGTGTGTGTCTATATATGTGTGTCTATGTGTGTGTGTGTCTATATGTGTGTGTGTCTATATGTGTGTGTCTATGTGTGTGTGTCTATATGTGTGTGTATATATGTGTGTATCTATGTGTGTGTCTATGTATCTATGTGTGTATGTGTGTGTCTATGTGTGTATGTGTGTGTGTGTGTCTATATGTGTGTCTCTATGTGTGTGTGTGTGTCTATATGTGTGTGTGTCTATATATGTGTGTGTGTGTGTCTATATGTGTGTGTGTGTCTATATGTGTGTGTGTGTCTATGTGTGTGTGTCTATATGTGTGTGTGTGTGTGTGTCTATATGTGTGTCTATGTGTGTGTGTGTCTATATGTGTGTGTGTCTATATGTGTGTGTCTATGTGTGTGTGTGTCTATATGTGTGTGTGTCTATATATGTGTGTCTATGTGTGTATGTCTAGATGTGTATGTCTATATGTGTATGTGTGTGTGTGTCTATATATATATGTGTGTGTGTGTGTCTATATATATGTGTGTATGTGTGTGTGTGTGTCTGTGTGTATGTGTGTCTATATGTGTGTGTATGTGTATGTGTGTGTGTCTATATGTATGTGTATGTGTGTGTGTCTATATGTGTGTGTATGTGTGTGTGTGTGTCTATATGTGTGTGTGTGTGTGTGTCTATATGTGTGTGTGTGTATCTCCTGATGGCCATCTATATGTATGTGTGTGTGTGTCTATATGTATGTGTATGTGTCTGTGTCTATATGTGTGTGTGTGTGTGTGTGTGTGTGTGTCTGTGTGTGTGTCTATATGTATGTGTGTGTGTCTATATGTGTGAGTGTGTGTGTCTATATGTGTGTGTGTGTGTGTGTGTACCTCCTGATGGCCACCGTCAGGGCCTCAGGTGAACTGGCACAGGGACAGATGACGTCGGCTCGGAGTCCTTTGGTCTGGAAGACGTTGAGGAAGGCGTCGCAGGAGGAGATGGACCCTGAGACACGAGACTACGTCACCACGAGGCGGAGTTACCACGTAGTAACCACGTAGTAACCACGTCACCACGGAGTCACCACGTAGTAACCACGTAGTAACCACGTCACCACGGAGTCACCACGTAGAAACCACGTAGTAACCACGTCACCACGGAGTCACCACGTAGTCACCACGTAGTAACCACATCACCACAGTCACCACGTAGTTACCACGTCACCACGTAGTTACCACGTCACCATGGAGTCACCACGTAGTAACCACGTAGTAACCACGTCACCACGGAGTCACCACGTAGTAACCACGTCACCACGGAGTCACCACGTAGTCACCACGTAGTAACCACGTCACCACGGAGTCACCACGTAGTTACCACGTAGTCACCACGTAGTCACCACGTAGTTACCACGTCACCACGGAGTCACCACGTAGTAACCACGTACTAACCACGTCACCACGGAGTCACCACGTAGTAACCACGTCACCACGTAGTTACCACGTAGTCACCACGTAGTTACCACGTAGTTACCACGTCACCACGGAGTCACCACGTAGTAACCACGTCACCACGGAGTCACCACGTAGTTACCACGTAGTCACCACGTAGTAACCACGTCACCACGGAGTCACCACGTAGTTACCACGTAGTCACCACGTCACCACAGTCACCACGTAGTTACCACGTCACCACGGAGTCACCACGTAGTTACCACGTAGTCACCACGTAGTAACCACGTCACCACGGAGTCACCACGTAGTTACCACGTAGTCACCACGTAGTAACCACGTCACCACGGAGTCACCACGTAGTTACCGCATAGTCACCACGTCACCACGTAGTTACCACGTCACCACGGAGTCACCACGTAGTTACCACGTAGTCACCACGTCACCACAGTCACCACGTAGTTACCACGTCACCACGTAGTTACCACGTCACCACGGAGTCACCACGTAGTAACCACGTAGTAACCACGTAGTAACCACGGAGTCACCACGTAGTAACCACGTCACCACGGAGTCACCACGTAGTTACCACGTAGTTACCACGTAGTCACCACGTAGTTACCACGTAGTTACCACGTAGTAACCACGTAGTAACCACGTCACCACGTAGTTACCACGTCACCACGGAGTCACCACGTAGTAACCACGTCACCACGGAGTCACCACGTAGTAACCACGTCACCACGGAGTCACCACGGAGTCACCACGTAGTCACCACGTAGTTACCACGTAGTTACCACGTAGTAACCACGTAGTAACCACGTAGTTACCACGTAGTAACCACGTCACCACGGAGTCACCACGTAGTCACCACGTAGTAACCACGTCACCACGGAGTCACCACGTAGTAACCACGTCACCACGGAGTCACCACGTAGTTACCACGTAGTCACCACGTAGTAACCACGTCACCACGGAGTCACCACGTAGTTACCACGTAGTCACCACGTCACCACAGTCACCACGTAGTTACCACGTCACCACGGAGTCACCACGTAGTTACCACGTAGTCACCACGTAGTAACCACGTCACCACGGAGTCACCACGTAGTTACCACGTAGTCACCACGTAGTAACCACGTCACCACGGAGTCACCACGTAGTTACCGCGTAGTCACCACGTCACCACGGAGTCACCACGTAGTTACCACGTAGTCACCACGTCACCACAGTCACAACGTAGTTACCACGTCACGTAGTTACCACGTCACCACGTAGTAACCACGGTAACGACGCGGGTTACTACGGTAACCACGCAGACGTGGTGACCCGCAGACCACGTAGTCACCACGTCACCACAGTCACAACGTAGTTACCACGTCACCACGTAGTTACCACGTCACCACGGAGTCACCACGTAGTAACCACGTAGTAACCACGTCACCACGGAGTCACCACGTAGTTACCACGTAGTCACCACGTAGTTACCACGTAGTAACCACGTAGTAACCACGTCACCACGTAGTTACCACGTCACCACGGAGTAACCACGTAGCAACCACGTCACCACGGAGTCACCACGTAGTAACCACGTCACCACGGAGTCACCACGTAGTTACCACGTAGTCACCACGTAGTTACCACGTAGTTACCACGTAGTCACCACGTAGTAACCACGTAGTAACCACGTCACCACGGAGTCACCACGCGTAACCACGCCACGAGTCACCACGCAGTTACCACGTAGTCACCCACGCACCACCACGTAGTCACCACGCCACCACGGAGTCACCACGTAGTTACCACGTAGTCACCACAGTAACCACACCACGGAGTCACCACGTAACCACGCCACTTCTGGCTCCTTTTCTCCCTCTCCTCCCCATGACCTTCCTGCTTGGCTTCTCTCGCCATGTCTTGTCTGTCTCTATACTTGAGAGACTAAACCATGGACGAATCAACTGGTCCAAACGCATTGACACCATCTTCTCGAGAAGCTCGGGTTCGGGGAACCTGCCTGTCCTGCTGGGACGAATGTTGCTGGATACACGATGGGCGGGTCTTGTGCCTAGCACCACCCGTGGAGGACGAAGACATCTACATATTCGGAACTTTGATTACAGGATTTCGATTTGGCGCTGCCCTGGCTTATCGGAAAATTAAGGAAACGGTGACAGCCGTTAAAAGACATGATTGACGTTGGGAGTTGTTGGCACTCAGACTTTGGCATTAAACCGTCAGAATGACAACATCGTGGAGAAGCTGACGCTCTGCAAATGAAATTGGATCGATTTGAAATCCTATTGGCAAACGGGAGGAAATTGGAGGAATAGAAAACTGAATTGCAGCTACTGGAAGACCAAACAATCCCAATCTTATCTGCTGCCCTCTACCAGGACGGGCCCAAGGCCGTGACTGGAACAACAACTCCCAAGATCACTGAAGCGAGACTCTCATTATCCACAGACACCTGTGGTTGTCTTCTCCCAGGACCTTTCAAGGCTATCTCCATGGCAACGACCATCTTATGGACTGAGAACTTTGTCTGTTGTGGCCTGGGGAGGACGACATACCAGAACACGACACGAACTTTCAATAATACTGATTGCATTCACTACCCTCCCCATCCCACGCCTCGCCTGCCCCCAGTGTGACCGGCGCTGCTGAGTTGCTGGCTGCTTGTCGGTGCTGGTTACCTTCTGCCCCAATGGATGGGCTTAGATCACCCATTTGTTGGATTACCTCCCTTCCTACTAGTTATGTCTAAATGTATGTGCAGGTGTTTTTTCCTACCCTCTCGGGCATAGTCGGGGTTGGTGTTTTTCTCGCCTTCTTCCCTCATGTTATGCTGTAATCTTTCATCCACCCTTTCTTGTAATTTCGATGCTTTTGTACCTGTACTCTGGCAAACGACAAATAAATATATCAATCAATCAATCAAAAAAATCAATCAATCAACCACGGAGTCACCACGTAGTTACCACGTAGTCACCACGTAGTAACCACGTCACCACGGAGTCACCACGTAGTTGCCGCGTAGTCACCACGTCACCATGTAGTTACGTCACCACGGAGTCACCACGTAGTTACCACGTAGTCACCACGTCACCACAGTCACAACGTAGTTACCACGTCACCACATAGTTACCACGTCACCACGTAGTAACCACGTCACCACCACGTAGTTACCACGTAGTAACCACGTCACCACGGGGTCACCACGGAGTGAACCCCCTGCCCCCCGTGTCCCTGAACCCCCCGCCCCCTGTGTCCCTGAACCCCCCTCCCCTCCGTGTCCCTGAACGCCCCACGGGGCCCTTACAGGGGTTGGAGCCGTCGGCCACCAGCAGCATGCGCAGCGAGCTCAGGTTGATGTCCTTCTGGTCCTTGTGGGCGACCAGAGCCCAGTGCATGTCCCGGGACTTCACACAGCCCACCTTGGCTGGGGGGGGGGGGGGGGGGGGTTAGCATTTAGTCTCTGTGATGGACAGGTGAGAGGAAAGACTGTGTGTGTGTGTGTGTGTGTGTGTGTGTGTATGTGTGTGTGTACCTTTGTACTGGCAGACCTTCTGGATCCACGACAGAGGGTTGACCTTCATCAGCGAGTAGGGCACGCTGATCACGTGCATCATGTTCATCACACTCTGCACGACACACACACACACACACACATACATACATACAAACACACACGCACACACACACAAACACACAGTTCAGAGCCTCGTGGTGTAACGTTGTCTTCTTTGTCTTTTTTCTCAGAAAATGATCAATCTTTTCCTATTTTCTCACCCCGTTCCCCCCCCTCCTCCTCCTCCCCCCCTCCTCCTCCCCTCCGCCTCCTCCTCCCCCCCTCCTCCTCCTCCTCCTCCTCCGCTCACCGTCAGGATTCCGTTCCACAGGCCTACGTCCTTCTTGAAGTCCAGAACGTTCACGATGGTCTCCGCTACAGACAGAAGACAACGTTGCACCACGAGGCTCTGAACTGTGTGTGTGTGTGTGTGTGTGTGTGTGTGTGAGAGAGTGTGTGTGTGTGTGTGTGTGTACCCTCGGTGTAGCTGCAGCTCTGGGTGAGAGCCTGGCAGTGTGTGAGCAGAGCGACCCTCGTCACCGTGACTCCCAACACGCTGCCGTCCTTACAGGTTTTATACTGAGGAGAGAACGATGACATGCACATAAATACAGATAAATACATATAAATAGTAATACATATAAATACATATAGATAAATATATATAAATACATTTAAATACATATATATAAATATATAAATACATATAAATACATATATGCATATAAATAGAAATACATATAAATACATATATGCATATAAATAGAAATACATATATGCATATAAATAGAAATACATATATGCATATAAATATAATTACATATATGCATATATATATATATATAAATATATAAATACACATGTGCATATATATTGTGGAGGGTCAACTTGAAATAAATCACATAGAAAAATGGAGGGAAAAAAATCACAATTTTAATCTCCAATTTGAATGTAAGCGTTTGCTCAGGCATGATGCGTTCAGGCCCTGTGGGAAAGATGAGTGACTGTGTCTCACCTCTATGTACGCCGTGTCGTTGTTGGCGTCCTTGATGTGGGGGAACCAGTCTCTGGGGGGTTTGGACAGATGCTTCGACTCCATCACGAACCACAGCAGCTTGGGCCACCCTGCAGGGGATTTACAACTTTATTACTTTATTAATTACTTTATTTATAACTTTATAACTTTATTTATAACTTTATAACTTTATTTATTACTTTATTTATAACTTTATAACTTTATTTAGAACATTAGAACTTTATTTACAACTTTAGAACTTTATTTATAACTTTATAACTTTATTTATTACTTTATTTATAACTTTATAACTTTATTTAGAACATTAGAACTTTATTTACAACTTTAGAACTTTATTTATAACTTTATTTACACATAGACATGTTTATGTCTGGAAGATGTTCCTACTGTACATCCTGTACAGGGTGTACTTCCTACTGTACTTCCTGTACAGGGTGTACTTCCTACTGTACTTCCTGTACACGGTGCACTTCCTGTACCCCCCACCTTTGAACTGGGGGATCTCCCCGGTGGCGCTCTTGGGGAGGCCCTTGTTACAGGCGTCGCTGGTCAGCGCCACGGTAACGCCACAGCTGCCCAGCAGGAACCCAATCTGCTGGCTGCCGGCATCCTATTGGACGATACAGGGAGGGGGCGGGGCAAAGACCAACTCATTAAAAACTCAGAATTCATTCATGAGAAATGATATTCTAGTTTATCACCAACACTACATTTAACTAGATTACACCTGAACGCATCATGAGAACGTTATCATTTACCTTCAGACAGCACTCATGTTCACTGAGCAGAGCCTGAACGCATCATGAGAACGTTAACATGTTCACATGTTCTCCTGGTCACATGTTCTACTGGTCACATGTTCTCCTGATCACATGTTCTCCTGGTCACATGTTCTCCTGGTCACATGTTCTACTGGTCACATGTTCTACTGGTCACATGTTCTCCTGGTCACATGTTCTACTGGTCACATGTTCTACTGATCACATGTTCTACTGGTCACATGTTCTCCTGATCACATGTTCTACTGGTCACATGTTCTCCTGGTCACATGTTCTACTGGTCACATGTTCTCCTGATCACATGTTCTACTGATCACATGTTCTACTGGTCACATGTTCTCCTGATCACATGTTCTACTGGTCACATGTTCTACTGATCACATGTTCTACTGGTCACATGTTCTCCTGATCACATGCTCTACTGGTCACATGTTCTCCTGGTCACATGTTCTACTGGTCACATGTTCTACTGGTCACATGTTCTACTGATCACATGTTCTACTGATCACATGTTCTACTGGTCACATGTTCTCCTGGTCACATGTTCTACTGATCACATGTTCTACTGGTCACATGTTCTCCTGATCACATGTTCTACTGGTCACATGTTCTCCTGATCACATGTTCTACTGGTCACATGTTCTCCTGGTCACATGTTCTA
This sequence comes from Pseudoliparis swirei, assembly GCF_029220125.1. Lineage (NCBI taxonomy): Eukaryota > Metazoa > Chordata > Actinopteri > Perciformes > Liparidae > Pseudoliparis > Pseudoliparis swirei. The sequence goes on from NC_079403.1 coordinate 2,261,083, forward strand.
CTGGTCACATGTTCTACTGGTCACATGTTCTACTGGTCACATGTTCTACTGGTCACATGTTCTCCTGATCACATGTTCTACTGGTCACATGTTCTACTGATCACATGTTCTACTGGTCACATGTTCTCCTGATCACATGTTCTACTGGTCACATGTTCTCCTGGTCACATGTTCTCCTGGTCACATGTTCTACTGGTCACATGTTCTACTGGTCACATGTTCTCCTGATCACATGTTCTACTGGTCACATGTTCTCCTGGTCACATGTTCTACTGGTCACATGTTCTACTGGTCACATGTTCTCCTGGTCACATGTTCTCCTGATCACATGTTCTCCTGATCACATGTTCTACTGGTCACATGTTCTACTGGTCACATGTTCTCCTGATCACATGTTCTACTGGTCACATGTTCTCCTGGTCACATGTTCTCCTGATCACATGTTCTACTGATCACATGTTCTACTGGTCACATGTTCTCCTGATCACATGTTCTCCTGGTCACATGTTCTACTGGTCACATGTTCTACTGATCACATGTTCTCCTGGTCACATGTTCTCCTGATCACATGTTCTCCTGGTCACATGTTCTACTGGTCACATGTTCTACTGGTCACATGTTCTCCTGATCACATGTTCTCCTGGTCACATGTCTACCACATGTTCTCCTGATCACATGTTCTCCCACATGTCTCATCATCACATGTCCTACTGGTAACATGTTCTACTGATCACATGTTCTCCTGGTCACATGTTCTCCTGGTCACATGTTCTCCTGATCACATGTTCTACTGATCACATGTTCTCCTGGTCACATGTTCTCCTGATCACATGTTCTCCTGGTCACATGTTCTACTGATCACATGTTCTACTGGTAACATGTTCTACTGATCACATGTTCTCCTGATCACATGTTCTCCTGGTCACATGTTCTACTGGTCACATGTTCTACTGATCACATGTTCTCCTGGTCACATGTTCTACTGGTCACATGTTCTCCTGATCACATGTTCTACTGATCACATGTTCTCCTGATCATGATCACATGTTCTACTGGTCACATGTTCCTACTGATCGTCACATGTTCTACTGGTCACATGTCTACTGATCACATGTCCTACTGGTCACATGTCTCTACTGGTCACATGTTCTACTGATCACATGTTCACTGGTCACATGTTCTACTGATCACATGTTCTATCACACGTTCTACTGATCACATGTTCTACTGGTCACATGTCTCCTGGTCACATGTTCTGGCCTGATCACATGCCCATTGACTCACTGGTCACATGTCTCCATCACCAGTTCTCTGGTCACATGTTCTACTGGTCACATGTTCCCACTGGTCACATGCATGTTCCACTGATCATGTTCTACTGGTCACATGTTCTACTGATCACATGTTCTACTGGTCACATGTTCTACTGATCACATCTACTGGTCACATGTTCTACTGATCACATGTTCTACTGGTCACATGTTCTACTGGTCACATGTTCTACTGATCACATGTTCTACTGATCACATGTTCTACTGGTCACATGTTCTACTGATCACATGTTCTCCTGGTCACATGTTCTCCTGGTCACATGTTCTACTGGTCACATGTTCTACTGATCACATGTTCTCCTGGTCACATGTTCTACTGGTCACATGTTCTACTGATCACATGTTCTTCTGGTCACATGTTCTACTGGTCACATGTTCTACTGATCACATGTTCTACTGGTCACATGTTCTACTGATCACATGTTCTCCTGGTCACATGTTCTACTGGTCACATGTTCTACTGGTCACATGTTCTCCTGGTCACATGTCTCAGCCACAACAACACCGCAAGCTGCGAGCCGAGGTGAGCCCCACCGCCAGATGAACACACACCTCTGTGACCGAGCACAGTGTGAGGAGGGCCTGTTGAGGGTGAACACCAGGAAAGCTGCAGGTCCAGATGGCATATCAATGTAGTACTGAAGACCTGTGCTAACCAGCTAGCTCCAGTGTTCACCACAATATTCAACCTCTCCCTGGCTGAGTCTGTGGTCCCCGCCTGCTTCAAGAGATCCACTATTGTCCCTGTGCCCAAGAATGCTTCTCCAGCATGTATGAATGACTCGACAGGTGGCCCTCACCGTGGTCATGAAATGCTTTGAGAGGCTGATAAGGACTACATCTGCGCCTTTCCTCCTTCCTCCATGGACCCGCTGCAGTTTGCTTATCGCCCAAACAGACCCACGGATGATGCTGTCTCCCAGGTACTGCACACCACACTCTCTCATCTGGACAGCCAGAGGGGCTATGTGAGACTGCTGTTGATTATAGATTATAGTCAGCCAACACCATAGTCCCTCCAGACTGGCCGCAAGCTGATTGAGCTGGGACTGAACACCCCCCTCTGTGTGCTTGGATCCTGGGCTTCCTGACCGCCAGGCCACAGGTGGTCAGGTGGGCAGACACACCTCCAAATCCCCTCACACCCTGAACACAGGATCCCCAGGGTTGCGTCCTCAGCCCCACTGTACTCCCTGTACACACATGACTGTGTGGCCAGGTTCAGCTCCAACACCATCATCAAGTTTGCGGATGACACAGTGGTGGTGGGCCTGATCTCCACAACGACGAGAAGGCCTACCTGGAGTGAAGTTGCTGATCTGTCACCTGGTGCCAGGACAACAGCCTCATCATGAATGTCACCAAAGGAGCTGATTGTGGACTTTAGGCAGTACAACAACAGAGGACGATCACCACTGGGGGATTAACGGGACTACTGTGGAGAGGGTGAGCGGTATAACCTGGGAGTCCACATCACTGAGGATCTGACATGGTCAACAAACACAGACACTGGTGAGAAAGCAGTAAGGCAGCGCCTACCACCTCAGGCAGCTGAGGAAATTTAAAGTTTCCTAGAGGATCCTTCAGTCCTTCTACTCTGGAGCTGTAGAGAGCGCCCTGACAGGAAGCACACAGCCTGGTTTGCAACTGCTCCGCTCAGGACAGGAAGGCTCTCAGAGAGAGTAGGTCTGGCTGAACGCACTATTGGAACTACACTCCCCACCCTGCAGGACTTGTACACCACAGGAGGTGCAGAACCAGAGCCGCAGGATCATGAAGGATCCTCACCACCCCAACAACAGACTGTTTCAGCTGCGGTCAGGCAGGCGCCTGTAGTCACGCTTGCAAGAACAGAGAGACTGAGACGGATTTCTTCTCAGGCCACAGGATTGTGAACTCCACCTCACCAGGACCCCCCACATAGACCCCACACAACTGCCTCTTAGGCACACACACACACACACACACACACTTACACACACATATTGTGTTGTTTGTATTGTAAATAGTGTACTTGTTGCCCTTGCACATTCCTGCTGAGCATTGCCACTTTCATTTCACTGCACACCCTGTGTGTGTATGTGACAAATAAACATCTTGAATCTTGAATCTTGATACCCTGGTCACATGTTCTACTGATCACATGTTCTGGTCACATGTTCTCCTGGTCACATGTTCTACTGGTCACATGTCTGGTCACATAAGTTCTACTGGTCACATGTTCTACTGATCACATGTTCTACTGGTCACATGTTCTACTGATCACATGTTCTACTGGTCACATGTTCTACTGGTCACATGTTCCTACTGGTCACATGTTCTACTGGTCACATGTTCTACTGGTCACATGTTCTACTGGTCACATGTTCACTGGTCATATGTTCCACTGGTCACATGTTCTACTGGTCGCTACATGTTCTCCTGGTCACATGTTCTACTGGTCACATGCTCCTGATCACATGTTCTCCCTGATCACATGTCTCTACTGATCACATGTTCTCCTGATCACATGTCTCACTGGTCACATGTTCTACTGGTCACATGTTCACTACTGGTCACATGTTCTACTGATCACATGTTCTACTGGTCACATGTTCTACTGGTCACATGTTCTACTGGTCACATGTTCTACTGGCTTCATGTCTCTGATCACATGTTCTACTGATCACATGTTCTACTGATCACATGTCTCTACTGGTCACATGTCTCTGATCACATGTTCTCCTGGTCACATGTCTCATCATCACATGTCTCACTGATCACACGTTCTGGTCACATGTTCTACTGGTCACATGTTCTACTGATCACATGTTCTCCTGGTCACATGTCTACTGATCAACTGGTCATGTTCTACTGATCACATGATCTACTGGTCACATGTTCTGGTCACATGTTCTACTGATCACATGTTCTACTGGTCACATGTTCTACTGATCACATGTTCTACTGGTCACATGTTCTACTGGTCACATGTTCTACTGATCACATGTTCTACTGGTCACATGTTCTACTGGTCACATGTTCTACTGATCACATGTTCTTCTGGTCACATGTTCTACTGATCACATACCTCATTGTCACATGTTTTCCTGGTCACATGTGCTACTGGTCACATGTTCTACTGATCACAACATGTTCTACTGGTCACATGTTCTACTGATCACATGTTTTTCTGGTCACATGTTCTACTGGTCACATGTTCTACTGATCACATGTTCTACTGGTCACATGTTCTACTGATCACATGTTCTACTGGTCACATGTTCTACTGGTCACATGTTCTCCTGGTCACATGTTCTCCTGGTCACATGTTCTACTGGCTAACAACAACACCGTTAGCGTAGCCGAGGTGAGTTCTACCGCTGGGGATGAACACACACTCTCTGTGACCGAGCACAGTGTGAGGAGGGCTCTGTTGAGGGTGAACACCAGGAAAGCTGCAGGTCCAGATGGCATATCTGGGCGAGTACTGAAGACCTGTGCTAACCAGCTAGCTCCAGTGTTCACCACAATATTCAACCTCTCCCTGGCTGAGTCTGTGGTCCCCGCCTGCTTCAAGAGATCCACTATTGTCCCTGTGCCCAAGAATGCTTCTCCAGCATGTATGAATGAGCTACCGACAGGTGGCCCCTCCACTCGGTGGTCATGAAATGCTTTGAGAGGCTGGATAAAGGACTACATCTGCGCCTTCCTCCCTTCCTCCATGGACCCGCTTGCAGTTTTGCTTATCGCCCAAACAGATCCCAACGGATGATGCTGTCTCCCAGGTACTGCACACCACACCTCCTCTCATCTGGACAGCCAGAGGGGGGCTATGTGAGACTGCACTTGTTCATTGATTATAGTTCAGCTTTCAACACCATAGTCCCCTCCAGACTGGCCGGCAAGCTGATTGAGCTGGGACTGAACACCT
>NC_079403.1:2267326-2444826 GCF_029220125.1 Pseudoliparis swirei
AGTCACATGGACCCTCCTGACTCACATGGACCCTCCTGACTCACATGGCCCCTCCTGACTAAATGGACCCTCCTACTCACATGGACCTCCTGATCACATGGACCCTCCTGACTCACATGGACCCTCCTGACTCACATGGCCCCCTCCTGACTCACATGGACCCTCCTCCCCACATGGCCCCTCCTGACTCACATGGACCCTCCTACTCACATGGACCCTCCTGATCACATGGCCCCTCCGGGCTCACATGGACCCTCCTGACTCACATGGACCCTCCTGACCACATGGACCCTCCTGACTCACATGGCCCCCTCCTGACTCACATGGACCCTCCTGACTCACATGGACCCTCCTGACTCACATGGACCTCCTGATCACATGGACCCTCCTGATAAATGGACCCTCCTGACTCACATGGACCTCCTGACTCACATGGACCCTCCTGACTCACATGGACCCTCCTGACTCACATGGACCCTCCTGACTCACATGGACCCTCCTGGCTCACATGGACCCTCCTGACTCACATGGACCCTCCTCACTCACATGGACCTCCTGCTCACATGGACCCTCCTGGCTGGCTCTCCAAATGCTGGATTTCTTTCTTTTTGATCCATGCTGAATAATAAACTTGTATCTATCTTCTATCTCCTATATTTAATCTCAGTATATATACACTACCGTTCAAAAGTTTGGGATCACTTAGAAATGTCCTTATTTTTCAAAGAAAAGCATTGTTTTTATCAATGAAGATAACATTAAATCAATCAGAAATACACTCTCTACATTGTTAATGTGGTAAATGACTATTCTAGGTGGAAACGTCTGGTTTCTAATGAAATATCTCCATCGGTGTATAGAGGCCCATTTCCAGCAACTATCACTCCAGTGTTCTAATGGTACATTGTGTTTGATAATCGCCTTAGAAGACTAATGGATGATTAGAAAACCCTTGAAAACCCTTGTGCAATTATGTTAGCACAGCTGAAAACTGTTTTGCTGATGAGAGAAGCTATACAACTGGCCTTCCTTTGAGCTAGTTGATTATCTGGAGCATCACATTTGTGGGTTCGATAAGACTCTCAAAATGGCCAGAAAAAAAGAACTTTCATGTGAAATTCGCCAGTCTATTCTTGTTCTTAGAAATGAAGGCTATTCCATGCAGAAATTGCAAAGAAACTGAAAATGTCCTCCAGCGGTGTGTACTACTCCTTCAGAGAACAGCACAAACGGGCTCTAACCAGAGCAGAAAGAGAAGTGGGAGGCCCCGGTGCACAACTCAGCAAGAAGACAAGTACATTAGAGTCTCTAGTTTGAGAAATAGACGCCTCACAGGTCCTCAACTGGCAGCTTTTTAAATGGTACCAAAACGCCAGTGTCAACGCCCACAGTGAAGAGGCGACTCGGATGCTGGCCTTCTAGGCAGAGTGGCAAAGAAAGCCATATCTGAGACTGGCCAATGAAAAGAAAAGATTGGTATGGGCAAAAGAACACAGGCATTGGACAGAGGAAGATTGGGAAAGGTGTTCTGGACAGATGAATCCAAGTTTGAGGTGTTTGGATCACACAGAAGAACATTTGTGAGACGCAGAACAGGTGAAAAGATGCTGAAGAGTGCCTGACACCATCTGTCAAGCATGGTGGAGGTCATGTGATGGTCTGGGGCTGCTTTGGTGCTGGGAAAGTGGGAGATTTGTACCAGGTAAAAGGGATTTTAAATAAGGAAGGCTATCACTCCATTTTGCAACGCCATGCCATACCCTGTGGGCAGCGCTTGATTGGAGCCAATGTCCTCCTCCAACAGGACAATGACCCAAAGCACACCTCCACATTGTGCAAGAACTATTGAGGGAAGAAGCAGGCAGCTTGCTGTCTGTAATGGAGGGCCAGTCACCAGATCTCAACCCCCTTGAGCTGTTGTGGGAGCAGATTGGAACCACACACTGTCATGATGGGGATTGACACACACCACTAGGATGCATGATGGGGGATTGGAACCACCATGGTGCATGATGGGGGATTGGAACCACCATGATGCATGATGGGGGATTGGAACCACCATGGTGCATGATGATTGAACACCAATGTCACATGATGATTGGAACTCAATAACAATATTAGTAAAGACAGAATCAAAGATGGCGTCTGACCTCACACAGCACACAAGTCGCCCACAAAGAACTCCTACAGTGGACTGCTGTGCTGTGGGTGGTCACCACTGCTGTCACACACACTGCTCACACCTACAGGAACCACACACCGCCACACACTGCCACACACACTGTCACACCACTGCCGCTACACACCGTCACACACACTGTCACACACACCTGCCACACACACTGCCGCTACACTGGGCGCGTTGCCACTGTCATAACGGCAGGAAATTCAATACACTGCCGCTACATTGCCACACACTGTCACATTACACTGCCGTTATTGCCACCGCTGCTGGCCATACTGCCGCCATACACACTGCTGCCACATGGCTACTGCCGCTACTTGGCAGGGTTCGCATACCGCCGCTACGCCACTGCCACACATACTGTTACACGGCGGCCTGCTACACTGTCGCTACATACCGCTGCTACAAGGCCGTCGCTACACTGCCGCCATTGCTACCGCTACACACCGTTGCTATTACACTGTCACATACTCGCCGCCTAGTAGGAACATACACTGTCACACACACCGCCACACACACCGCCACACACCGTCACACACACTGTCACACACTGTCACACACACTGTCACACACACTGTCACACCTTGCAGGAACTACACCGTCACACTCGTCACACACACTCGTCACACACACTCGTCACACACACTGTCGCTACGGCTACCGTTGCCAATTTACAGGAAATTGCGGTTACCGTCACACACTTGTCACACACTGTTGGCTACCTACAGGAAATTACTGCCGCCACTGCCGCGCTACCGTTGCTACCTATAGGAATTACGGCTGTCGGTCAAGCGTTTCGGCAACAATGCCAACACCGCTACTGAATGTCGATATTTGCTTAATGGCTGGAAGCACGCTGGAAAAATTAATAAATTACTTTTTTAAAGCGCGATGCTCTAAATTTGAGCCTTTCGCCGTTGTTAGAGTTGTTGTTGTCGCCGCCGACGACCTACCGCCGCCCGTCTCCACGCGCCGCGCTGGCCGCATTTCATGCGGTTCCCATGAAGGTTCCGCTGGCCATGCGGTGGCGGGAGGGAGGAGTCAGATCTAGCAGCCCGGTCACGCCCGGAGGGCGGAGGGTTCTGAGGTGAAAACGAACACACGGACAAACTGGAGTGGTTTGTTTGTTTATCAGAGTCCTTGTACATTTTGTGATTTTACTTTTTATTCTTACGTCACAAAATTGTTTCAAAAATAAAACCTTGTTCAGCCCAAAGTTTTGATTTATTATTTATGTTATACTTCCTGTTGTATTTATTTATCTTTGCTTTGCTTACCTAGAGAATTCTTGTTAAAAGCTCATTTTAGCTCAAAGTGGTTTCTCACAAAACCTAATCAAATGATTTTATATTCATTTTAGATATTTATAGACTATACCAATATTATAATATAAAAAGAGAACACCCGTGAATTAACAACTGAAAAGAGTAGTTTCCAAAGTGTTTCAACAGAGCCAGAAAATAGCTCTGTTGTCAGAATTCTCATGAAATGACGAATATAAAAATATTTTATATGGAAAATATTTATATTTTGTGACTAACATGCAAACATTTCTATGTTTACAAAATCTTAAAATAAACAACATTTGAGCAAAACGAAAATATTAACAATATTGAAAATATTCTGTATGCACAATATTTTAAAAAATGAAACGTATTTTATATAACATTTTCCATTACGAAATTTTCTTCGATTAAAATGTTTTTTTAATGAAAAACACATGTTTTTAAATAAAAATATGAATCTATTTTTTAAATAAAAATATTTTATATGTTAAATATTTTATGTATAAATATTTTATAAATACATATAAACATTGTACATTTAAAATGAGAAAGAAATATATAATTTAATATATTCATTAAAAAGGTGTTGTAAGCAACAACTTTGAGAGAAGCGTGTGGGACTTCTCACATCTTGAAATAAATCAGCGTCACATTCTCCCCCATCGGATGTTTGTGATCATCAATAAAGTTGGATCATGTCGACGTATTCGTCGACTTCCAGCGGCGGGCGGCCACAACATGTCAGGAGCCACAGGAGCGAGACTTTCCCCTCCACTGACGCTGAGGGCCCTTCAGGGACAGGTGGCCGATACCTGGAGAGACACACACACACACACACACACACACACGTTAGATAAAAAGAAGAAAAAAGGTTTTTGCAGAAAGAGAATTCAACTGGGTGGTTGTATTTCTATTTTTCAAAGTAAAGCATGGGGGAAATCAGAAGAAAAACTTGGATGATTAGTGAAACTAAACGATGACGACCTTAATGTGCTGACATATTCACATGAGTTTTATATGATTATGATATATATATATATATATATATATATGGAAGATACTGTTCAATACCAGCGCGCACAAAACAAAGATATTTGAAATGTTCGCAGCAGAAAAGCTGTTTTGCACTTAACCCCTGCCAAATCTCTTGTGATTAAAATGAATAGGAAAGAAATATAACATACAGTTATTTATAAAAATATATTTCTATGGAAAAAACAGATGCTTATTGTGACAAGCAACGTGTTCTCACCCGTGGCAAAGGACTGGGTGACAGGTGGCTCTGCTGGTGATGCAGCTGGCCCAGGTGTGTGTGGCCCAGGTGTGTGTGGCCCAGGTGTGTGTGTCCTAGGTGCGAGATGTGCGCGTGCGCCAGCGAGTCGGCCAGCCGGCCCGCGTTGCCGCTGCCGCCGCTCTGCGTGGACGAGGACGAGGAGGAGGTGGAGCCTGTGGGCGGGGTCGGGCGGGAGGGAAGATCACGCCCGCTCATGCCGGGCTGGCGTCGTCACTAGGCTCCCTGCCTCCGGAGCCTGGGACGACGAGTCTGGAGCACAGGGCGACAGGCCTGGAGAGAGGAGGTTAACAACAACAACTTTTAACAAATAGCTTAGAGAGTTTAATAAAAAGATAAGAATACATTACAATTTATTATTACAATTCATACAAGCAACAAGATAAAACAACAAAAATAAATAAATAAAGTCAGCCAAAACAAACATATAAATGAAAATTATAAGATTTTAGAAATAAAATGTAAATTATAAAATTAAATAGCAAATAAAATAACATGTATTAAATAAAATAGAGTTCAAATAGTATCCAAATAAAGTTCTAGTGAGACGCCAGCGAATTACCATCAGCGAAAGTTATTAAACCTCCTTCAACAGCAAAATAACTGGGTGCAGAAAGTTACAATTTGGGGTTTAAATTGATCAACACTTGGCTGCTTGCTGACGGACGCGATGTGTTTTAAAGACCAGAAAAGAGGAAATTCCCCATGATGGCTGGAAGGTTTTTAAGGGCCCGGTGAAGTACATTGTGAAGGACACTGCAGTGTGTGTGTGTGTGTGTGTGTGTGTGTGTGTGTGTGGCTACCTGGAGGCGTGGTAGGCCTGGCGGACGTCTGCACCACCAGCGAAAGTGCCTCTTGAGGGTATCGCACCGCTACCTTCCGCTTTGGCGTGGCGCCGCCAGCACCGCCTGTACCGCCGTGGACGCCTGAGCGAGACGCAAATTACAACATCTATTCATCTATTTCTACCATTTATTCATCTATCTATTCATTAATTTATTCATGTATTCATCCATGCATTCGCCCATTCACCCATTCATTTATTCATCCATCTATCTCATGTATTCATCTGATTCATTACCTCCCCATGCATGCACACACGGTTCATCTATCTGCGGCCCATCTATCTACTATCTATTCATTCATCTATCCATTCGCGCATCTATCATCTATTCGCTTATCTATTCATCTACTATCTACCATTACCGCGCATCTACCTATTCACGGTTCATTCATTCATTCATTCATTCATTCCGCGGCCTGCCCATTTATTACTATCTATCTATTCATTCATCTATTCGCGTATTCATTTTGCTCATCCGGCTCATCTATTCATTTGTCATTTGTCTACGGCCCATCATGTATTCATCTATCTATCTATTCACTGGCTCTCACACACAGGTAAGCATTGCATATTCCATAGAGTGATTCTCAGGTAACAGGTTGTAATGAATAATGGACTTCTCAGTGCTTCGGGCGCCACTGACAAACAGCAGCATTCAGTGTAATTGAAACGACGAAGCTTCCGCAAACGGGCAGAAAATGGTGTAAACGATGGATACTGCCCGCCCCAAACGGCACCACCGGCCACGAGCGAAGAGGAGTGTTCTTCGTTTCTTAATTTATTTCTGAAACAATGGCGAATGCCACCAGCATGCTGGTCAATCATTAGCGCCCCGCCGCGATTGTGAGATTTACGGGTGGAGAAAGGGTAAAAAAGGGTCAAGAGGGCAAAGAAGTGACCATTTTGTCAGTTTAAGTTTCGCTGGTATGGCAAGTAGAGAGCGTCCGCTTACTTCCGCCAACTGGTTAACGAAGTACCATTTGGATACAGACTTATCAGCCAACGGAGTGCAATTGACCGTAGCGTTCGGTAGTAGACACAGCCACAGACTTCCAGACCGAGTGATTTTCGGTTCGTGGCGCAATTGCGATTGTTAGCCGCCGTTTTTCTGCCTGATCGGTGTAGCGCCTGCCCTGGTGCCGGAGGTCCGCTGGTGGAAATGGGGGCCGAGGAGGGCCGAGGCCAGACATGGCCTCCATGCCACAGAGGAGAGCGGGCCAGATCGACACACACACACACACACACACTATACAGACACACGCGGATGTGCACGCACGCCGCCTGCTGGTGGAAGCGGTGTGACACAGCGCACACAGAAGAAGAAGAAGAGGAGGAGGAGGAGTGCTTTGAGGACGGTTTAGAGACGCAGCAAAATGATATTTTGAATAAATAATGAGGTAAAAAAGCTGAAGTGAGATCCTGACGGCGTGGTGACCCCAGGGGTCCAGACACACGTGTGTGTGTGTGTGTGTGTGTGTGTGTGTGTGTGTGAGGGCTGGGACAAGTCAGGAGGGTTACTCTGGCATGGGAACAAAAGCTCCTGACTGTTTGGACCTTCTTCTATAACCTTTCTGAGTGATGCTGAAATACACGAGACACGAGTGAGGGAGGCGGAGTTTGTGCTATTTTATCCGCCTGCCCCAGGACCACTAATTATATATATATATATACAATATGTATATATATATACACAGTATGTATATACATATATATATTGTATTGTTTTGCCTCTGTTTGAGCCTGTTCTAGTAGTCCACAAAGGCCGCTCTGTCCAGATGGTTAATATTAAAGATAAGAAATAAACAACAAACAACGAAACCAATGGAAAGGAAAATGAAATTTGAAGGAATAATGTATTTACTATTATAACGGACATTCTTTTGTTTCAGACGCCACAACGCCAGATGAGTAGGTAGGGTGGCATGCCTGCGTGTGAGTTGGGATGAGCAGGTAGTGGGTAGGCAGGTGGGGAACGGCAGATAGATGAGGCAGAGAGCAGGCAGGCAGGGCAGGTGGTGATGAGCAGGCAGGTAGAGAGTGCAGATGAGCAGGCAGGTGCAGGCAGGCAGGGCAGGCAGGATGAGCAGGCAGGCAGGTAGATGAGCAGGTGGCAGACGAGCAGGTTGCGGGTGATGAGTGTGCGGCAGATGAGCAGGCAGGTAGAGAGGCAGATGAGCAGGCAGGCAGGACGAGCAGGCAGGTAGGTGGTATAGATGATAGGTAGGTGATGAGCAGGCAGGCATCGGAGCAGGCAGGCAGACGAGCAGGTGCACGAGCAGCCAGTGATTACAGGCAGGCAGGCAGTATCACAGGCATCGAGGGTGGCAGACGAGCAGCAGACGGAGCAGGCAGACAGACGAGCAGGCAGGCAGACGTCCAGGTGGCAGACGGAGCAGGCAGGCAGACGAGTGGCAGGCAGACGAGCAGGCAGACGAGCAGGCAGGCAGACGAGTGAGGCAGACGATCGGCAGACGAGCAGGCAGGACGAGCAGGCAGACGAGCTCCAGGCAGTACTGAGCAGGCATTTGGCGCAGGCAGGCAGACGAGCAGGCAGACGAGCAGGCAGGCAGGCAGACGAGCGGCAAGACTTGGACGATATAAGGGCAGACGATATATAGACGAGCAGGCAGACGAGCAGGCAGACGACAGGCAGATGACAGGCAGACGAGCAGCGGCAGGACGAGCAGGGCAGGCGGTGATCGAGCAGGCAGGCAGACGAGCGTGCGCATGAGCAGGCAGGCAGACGGCAGGCAGGCAGACGAGCAGGCAGGCAGGACGAGCAGGTAGACGAGCAGCAGGCAGACTTTATGGTGGCAGACGATATGTTACAGACCGAGCAGGTAAGCAGGCAGACGAGCAGGCGATCGAGCAGGCAGGCAGGCAGACGAGTGGTGGCAGGACGGAGCAGGCAGGTGACTTACAGGCGGCACGAGCAGGCAGCAGACGAGGAGGCAGGACGAGCAGGCAGGCAGACGAGCAGGCAGGCAGGTAGACGAGCAGGCAGACGAGCAGGCAGGCAGCAGACGAGCAGGCAGACGAGCAGGCAGGCGCCAGAGCAGGCAGACGAGCAGGCAGCAGGCAGACGATAGGCAGACAGACGAGCAGGCAGGGACGGAGGCAGATTACAGGTGCAGGCAGACGAGCAGGCAGATTAGACGAGCAGGCAGACGAGCAGGCAGGCAGACGAGCAGGCAGGCAGGCAGACGGCGCGCAGGCAGGCAGACGAGCAGGCAGACGATAGGCAGGGCAGGTGACGAGCAGGCAGATGAGCAGGCAGACGGTGATGAGCAGGCAGGCAGGCAGACGAGCAGGTAGACGAGCAGGCAGGCAGGCAGATCGAGCAGGCAGACGACAGGCAGATGGTGATCGAGGCAGGCAGATCAGACGAGTGCAGGCAGACGAGCAGGCAGACGATATGCGCGGCGCAGGCAGGCACGTCCAGCAGACAGATGAGCAGGCAGGCAGAGCGCAGACGAGCAGGCAGGCAGGCACGAGTGGCAGGCAGGCGACGAGCAGTACAGGCAGATGCTAGGTGCAGGTGTGACGTTCAGGCATATCGAGTGGTGCAGGCAGAGAGGCAAACGAGCAGGCAGGCGGCACGGAGCAGGCGCAGGCAGTCAGGCAGGTGCGACGAGGTGGGCAGGCAGAGAGGCAGATGAGCAGGCAGGCAGGCAGGCAGACGAGGAAAGTAGGCAGGCAGACAAGCAGGCAGGTGACGAGCGGCTGGTAGGCAGACGAGCAGTGGTGGCAGGCACGTCCAGTGTAGACAGATACAGGTGGGCAGACGAGCAGTGGTGGCAGACGAGCAGGGCTGGTGGCGGCAGGACGAGCAGGCAGGCAGGTGGTGACGTGTCCAGGCAGATGGACGGCGGCAGGCAGAGTATGGCGGCAGGCAGATTACAGGCAGGCAGACGTGAGCAGGCAGGCAGGCAGACGAGCAGGTACCGAGCTGGTGGCAGGGGTGACGAGCAGGCAGGTAGACGAGCAGGCAGGACGAGCAGGCGCAGACGAGCAGGCAGGCAGATGAGCAGGTGGCGGGTGACGAGCAGGCAGGGACGGAGCAGGGTGGTGACGAGGAGGCAGGGCGCAGATTTATGGTGATAGACGAGCAGGCAGGCAGACGAGCAGGTACAGACGAGGCAGGCAGGCAGGCAGACGAGCAGGCAGGTGATTACAGGCAGGCACTGCAGGCAGGCAGACGGAAAGCGTACCATGCAGCAGCAGCAGGACGAGCAGGCAGGACAGACTACAGGCAGACCGAGCAGGCGTGGTGGCAGACGAGCAGGTAGGCAGGCAGACGTCCAGGCAGACAGACGAGCAGCGTGGCAGAGGCAGGACGAGCAGGTGGCGCAGGCAGACGATAGCAGACGAGCAGGCAGGCAGGCACGAGCAAAGCGGCACGAGCAGGCAGGCAGGACGAGCAGGCAGGCAGGCAAGACGTCCAGGCAGGCAGACGAGCAGGCAGGCAGACGAGCAGGTGGGCATTGTTGCGCGGTGCAGACGAGCCCGGCAGATTGAGCAGGCAGACGAGTGCAGGCAGACGAGCCCGCAGGCAGAATGAGCGCGGCGCAGGCGGTCGGCGGCGGCAGACGAGCAGGCAGGCAGGACGAGCAGGCAGATTGGCGCGGTGTGATTAGACGAGCAGGCAGGCAGACGACAGGCGCACGGGGCAGGCAGATTGAGCAGGCAGACGAAGAGGCGATTAGACGAGTTATGGCAGGCAGGACGGAGCAGGCAGACGAGCAGGCAGGCGCGATCGGAGTGTTCAGGTGCGTGGATGAGCAGGCAGACGAGCAGGCAGGCAGACGGAGCAGGCAGATCGAGCAGGGCAGGACCTGAGCCCAGGCGCGCGGCACTTGCTGCGGCGGCAGGTAGACGAGGAGCAGGCAGACGAGCAGGCAGGACGATGACAGGCAGGCGGCAGACGAGCAGGCAGGTAGACGAGGCGCAGTGACCGAGCGGCGCGTGCCAGACGAGCAGGTGACATATGGCAGGCAGGCAGGCGTGACGATATGGCAAAGGGCAAGCAGACGATATAAGGGCAGACGACAGGCAGGCAGGCAGACGAGCAGGCAGAATGAGCAGCAGCGGCGATCGAGCAGGCAGATCGAGCGCAGCAGACGATAGCCGCAGGCAGACGAGCAGGCAGGCGGCGATCGCAGATCGACAGGTGGCGGCAGGACGACAGATGCAGGATGAGCGCAGACGAGCAGGCAGGACTTGAGCAGTAAGCACCCAAGGACCCTGAGCAGGGCAGGCAGGGCAGTGATTCTGAGCAGGCAGACGCAGGCAGGCAGACGAGCAGCAGGCAGGCAGATTACAGGCACGAGCAGTAGACAGGATGAGCAGGCAGACGAGCAGGCAGGCAGACGAGCAGTAGACGAGCAGGCAGGCAGACGAGCAGGCAGACGAGTGATGGCAGACGAGCAGGTGCAGACGAGCAGGCAGATGAGCAGGCAGATGAGCAGGCAGATGGGATGAGCAGGCAGACGAGCAGGCAGACGAGCAGGCAGGCATTACAGGTGACGAGGCAGGTAGGCAGATGAGCAGGTAGACGAGCAGGTGTATATATAGGCAGACGAGTAGGCATGAACAGGTGGTGATGAATAGGTAGGTATTATCAGAGCCCCGGCCAGCTGCAAAAGAAGTTGTTTTGAGAAAGAGGAATTGAAAACTGTACCACATCCGAACAAGGAGAACAGCCATGACCTTGGATCCAATCTGTCTATGTGTGTGTGTGAGAGAGAGAGAGAGAGAGAGAGAGAGAGAGAGAGGAGAGGTGAGTTGCAGGTTTACCCCAGGAGTGTCTTTTTCTCGATCAACCGTAGCATTCCCTTCTTCTTCTGCTCTCTTCTCTTCTTCACACACACACACACAGCACACACACACACTCACACACACACACACACAGACACAGATTACCGACACACGCCGCGCCGTCATTGCACACAGGTTTATCTTCCCACTCTCTCACAGCAGAGCAGGGAGGGTGTTGCCTAGCAACGGTTCTCCTGGAGCAAAAATAAATTGTAAAAGGCCTGAGACGGCCATCTTGGATTTGAAGCATCAGATGTGAGAAGTGATTTATCTGAGAGTGTGTGTGGAGTGTGGGAGTGTATGAGGTGTGTGTGTGAGAGCAAAAGGAGGGTGTGTGAGAGTGTGGGGTAAGGAGGGTGTGTGTGTGTGTGAGAAAGGTGTTTATGAGGGTGTGTGCATGAGGGTGTAAAAGAGAGTGTGTGGCTGAGGGTGCATGGAGGTGTGTGAGAGTGTGTCAGAGGGTGTGTGTGCGTGAGAGTGTGTATGAGGGTGTGTGTGAGAGCGTGTGCATGAGGGTGTGTAATATGCGGCAGGTATGAGGTGTGTGTGTGGAGGTGTGGCTGAGGGGTGTGTGAGAGTGTGTGTGCATGAGAGTGTGTGGAGAGCGTTTGTATGAAAGGTTTATGAGGGGTGCTAGAGAGTGTGTGTGGGCGAGGGTGTGTGTGCGTGAAGTGTTTGCTGAGGGTGTGTGAGAGAGTGTGTGTGCATGAGGGTGTATGAGGTGTGTGTGTGGGAGAGTGTCGGTGAGGTGTGTGAGAGTGTGTGTATGAGGGTGTGTGTATGAGGGTGTGTGTGTGGAGAGGTGGTGTTGAGGGTGTGTGTGTGAGAGGCAAGGAGGAGTGTGTGTGAGAGTGCTCAGGCTGGAAAGTGTTTCAGAGGGTGTGTGTTAGGAGAGTGTGTATGAGGGTGTGTAAAAAGGAGAGGTTTATGAGGGTGTGTGAGAGTGTGCATGAGGGTGCAAGGAGGGTGTGTGTGTGAGTGTGTGTATGAGGGTGTGTGTGAGAGTGTGTGTGGGCTGAGGGTGTGTGTGCGGAGAGTGTGTATGAGGTGTGTGAGAGTGGCATGAGGGTGTGTGAGAGTGTGTGTATGAGTGTGTTTATGAGGGTGTGTGGAGAGCGTGTACGAGGGTGTGTGAGAGCAAAGGAGGGTGTGTGAGATATGTGTGTGGGCTGGAGAGTGTGCATGGTGGCAGGCAAGAGAGTGCAAGTGCATGAGGGTGTGTGGAGAGTGTGTGTGGCTGAGGGGGTGTGTGTGAGAGGTGTGTATGAGAGTGTGTGTGAGAGTGCATGAGGGTGTGTGAGAGCGGTGGCATGAGGGTGTGTGTGAGAGTGTTTATGAGGTGTGTGAGAGGTGCGGCTGAGGGTGTGTGTGAGAGTGTGTGCATGGTGCGTGTGTGTGAGAATGTGTGTGCATGAGGGCGGGAGGGTGTATGAGAGTGTGTGTATGAGGGGTGTGTGTGTGTGAAAGTGTGTATGAGGGTGTGTGAGAGGCAGGTATGAGAGTGCAAGAGAGTGTGTGTATGAGTGTGTGTGAGAGGTGTGTATGAGGTGTGTGTGTGTGAGAGGTTTATGGAGGGTGTGTGTGTGAGAGTGTGTGCATGAGGGTGCAAAAGAGAGTGTGTATGAGGGTGTGTGAGAGTGTGTGTATGAGGGTGCAAAAAGGAGGGTGTGTGTGGGAGATGTGTGTGGCTGAGGGTGTGTGTGTGAGAGTGTGCATGAGGGCAAAAGTGAGAGTGTGTATGAGAGTGTTTAGAGGGCGTGTGGAGAGGTGCGCATGAGGTGTGAGAGCAAAAAGAGGAGTGTGTGCAGAGTTGCCCATGAGAGTGCGTTCCAGGAGGAGTGTGTGTATGAGTGTGTTTGGTGAGGGTGTGTGTGTGAGTGTGCAGGCTGAGGGCAGTGTGTGAGAGTGTGCATGTGGAGAGTGTGTTTGGCGGGGAGGGTGTGTGTTGGTGAGAGCGTGTAAGGAGGGTGTGTGTGTGTGAGGAGTGTGTTTAAGTGAGGGTGTGTGTGAGAGTGTGTGTAAGGAGGGTGTGTGTGTATGAGGGTGTGTGTGGGAGAGTGTGCAAGGGAGGGTGTGTATGAGGGTGTGTGTGTGAGAATGTGTTTGCGAGGGTGTGTTAGAGAGTGTGTATGAGGGTGTGCGGAGAGGCAGGCTGAGGGTGTGTGTTAGAGAGTGTGTGGCTGAGGGTGTGTGTGTGAGAGGAGGGTGTAAAAGAGAGGTTCCTTGGTGGAGGGTGGTGTGTGTTAGAGTGTGTGTATGAGGGTGTGTGGAGAGTGTGTGTATGAGGGTGTGTGTGTGAGAGTGTGTCGGCGAGGTGTGTGAGAGCAGTGTGTGGAGGGTGTGAGAGTGTGATGAGGTGGTGTGAGGTGGGTGGGGTGGAGTGGTGGTGATGGTAGATGAGGTGGTGGTGGCAGATGAGCAGGTGTGTGGTGGTGAGCAGGCAGATGAGCAGGTGGCAGGTGGAGCAGGGGAGCAGGTGGAGCAGGTGTGTGAGCAGGCAGGCAGGTGAGCAGGCAGGGAGGAGCAGGTGGCAGAGGCAGATGAGCAGGCAGGTGAGGAGGCAGGCAGGCAGGTGTGAGCAGGCAGGCAGACGGAGCAGGCAGGCAGACGAGCAGGTGAGGCAGATGAGAGGCAGGTATGAGCAGGAGCAGGCAGGCAGGCAGACGAGGTGAGCAGGCAGGCAGACGAGCAGGCAGACGAGCAGGCAGACAGACGAGAGCAGGCAGGCAGAGGTAGGCAGGCAGATGAGCAGGCAGACGAGCAGGCAGACGAGCAGGCAGACGAGCAGGCAGACGAGCAGGCAGGTGAGTAGACGAGCAGGCAGGATGAGGCAGACGAGTGGGCAGACGAGCAGGCAGACGAGCAGGCAGGCAGTGAGCAGGCAGACGACAGGCAGGCAGGCAGACGAGCAGGGACGGACGAGCAGGCAGGCAGTGCAGGCAGACGAGCAGGCAGGCAGACGAGCAGGCAGACGAGCAGGCAGTGAGCAGGCAGACGAGCAGGCAGGCAGACGAGCAGGCAGGCAGACGAGCAGGCAGGCAGTGAGCAGGTGAGCAGGCAGGCAGACGAGCAGGCAGGCAGAGAGGTGGTGAGCAGGCAGACGAGCAGGCAGGCAGGTACGAGGTGGCAGTCAGGCAGACGAGCAGGCAGGCAGACGATGCAGACGAGAGGCAGGCAGGACGAGCAGGTGACGAGCAGGCAGGCAGAGAGGCAGGTGACGAGCAGGCAGGCAGTGAGCAGGCAGACGAGCAGGCAGGCAGTGAGCAGGCAGGCAGGCAGACGAGCAGGCAGTGGCAGGCAGGCAGTGAGCAGGCAGAGTGGTGGCAGGTGACGAGCAGGGTGAGCAGGCAGGCAGTGAGCAGGCAGTGTGTGAGCAGGTGAGCAGGCAGACGAGCAGGCAGGCAGACGAGCAGTGTGTGTGAGCAGGCAGCAGGTGCAGGCAGTGAGCAGGCAGGCAGGCAGACGAGCAGTGACGAGGCAGGTGTGAGCAGGGAGCAGGCAGTGAGCAGGATATGGCAGACAGTGAGCAGGGGTATGACGAGCAGGTGTGAGCAGGCAGGCAGTGAGCAGGTGACGAGGTGCAGGTGTGCAGACAGTGAGCAGGCAGGCAGTGAGCAGGTGAGGCAGGTAGAGAGGCAGGCAGTGTAGGCAGTGAGAGCAGGTGAGGCAGTGAGCAGGCAGGCAGGCAGTGAGCAGGCAGGCAGGCAGTGAGCAGGTGGCAGAGGAGCAGGCAGGCAGGCAGACGTAGGCAGTCAGTGGAGTATGAGAGCAGGCAGTGGGCAGGAGGGACGAGCAGGCAGGCAGAGGCAGGCAGTGAGCAGGCAGGCAGAGAGTGCAGATGAGCAGGCAGGCAGGCAGATGTGGCAGGCAGACAAGCAGGCAGTGTGAGCAGTAGGCAGACGAGCAGGCAGGCAGGTGGTGTAGTGAGCAGGCAGACGAGCAGGCAGGCAGACGAGCAGGTGGCAGGCAGACGAGCAGGCAGGCAGACGTCCAGGCAGACAGACGAGCAGGCAGAGCAGATGGCAGGCAGACGAGCAGGCAGACGGTAGCAGGCAGGCAGACGAGCAGGCAGGCAGAGAGCAGGCAGGCAGACGAGCAGGCAGGCAGTGTGGCAGGCAGACGAGCAGGCAGACGAGCAGGCAGGCAGACGAGCAGGCAGGCAGGCAGACGTAGCAGGCAGACGAGCAGGCAGTGGCAGACGAGCAGGCAGACAGACGAGCAGGCAGGCAGATGAGTGTGGGCAGGCAGGCAGACGAGCAGGCAGGTGAGACGAGCAGGCAGGCAGAGCAGGCAGGCAGACGAGCAGGCAGTGAGCAGAGGCAGGCAGGTGAGCAGGCAGTTGGAGCAGGCAGACGAGCAGGCAGGCAGACGAGCAGGCAGGCAGTGACGTCCAGGCAGTGTGAGCAGGCAGAGGCAGGTGAGCAGGCAGGCAGGCAGACGAGCAGGCAGACGAGCAGGCAGGTAGATGAGCAGGCAGACGAGCAGGCAGGCAGACGAGCAGGCAGGCAGGCAGACGTGGCAGGCAGTGAGCAGGCAGGCAGACGAGCAGGCAGACGAGCAGGCAGGCAGACGTGAGCAGACGAGCAGGCAGACGTGGCAGAGAGTGAGGCAGACGAGCAGGCAGGCAGGTGACGAGCAGGCAGACGAGCAGGCAGGCAGACGAGCAGGCAGTGAGCAGGCAGACAGACGAGCAGGCAGGCAGACGAGCAGGCAGACGAGCAGTGCAGGCAGACGAGCAGAGGTGGGCAGACGAGCAGGCAGACGAGCAGGCAGGTGACGAGCAGGCAGACGAGCAGGGTGACGAGTGTGCAGGCAGGCAGACGAGCAGGCAGGCAGGTAGACGAGCAGGCAGACGAGCAGGCAGGCAGACGAGGTGGCAGGCAGACGAGCAGGCAGACGAGCAGGCAGGCAGTGAGCAGGCAGGCAGACGAGTGCAGAGGAGCAGGTGGACGAGCAGGCAGGCAGGCAGGCAGGACGAGTGGCAGGCAGGTGTGAGCAGGCAGGTGTGAGCAGGCAGGCAGGCAGACGAGCAGGCAGTGAGCAGGCAGTGTGTGAGCAGCAGTGAGTGGCAGGCAGACGAGTGTGCAGGCAGACGAGCAGGCAGGCAGACGAGCAGGTGAGAGGCAGGCAGGCAGACGAGCAGACAGTGTAGATGAGCAGGCAGACGAGGCAGGACGAGCAGGTGTGCAGACGAGCAGGCAGGTGTGAGCAGGTGAGCAGGCAGGCAGACGACAGGCAGGCAGTGCAGACGAGCAGGCAGGAGCAGGGTGTGAGCAGGCAGACGAGCAGGCAGGCAGTGAGCAGGCAGTGAGCAGTGTGTGAGCAGGTGTGTGAGCAGGTGTGAGATGAGCAGGCAGGCAGACGTGAGCAGGCAGAGTGAGCAGTGAGCAGGCAGAGAGCAGATGAGCAGGCAGACGAGCAGGCAGAGAGCAGGCAGAGAGCAGTGCAGGCAGGCAGACGAGTATGCAGTGAGCAGGCAGTGCAGGCAGGCAGACGAGGTGATGAGGCAGGCAGTGCAGATGAACAGGCAGGTGTGATTAGAGGTGTTGAAGGGAAGTGGAGAAAGAGAAATTGTTATCACAATCTGAGGAGAACAGCATCTGGATAATCTGATATGTGTGTGTGTGAGAGAGAGAGAGAGAGAGAGAGAGAGAGAGAGAGAGAGAGAGAGAGAGAGAGAGAGAGAGAGTGTGAGTGTGTGTTTTATCTTGTGTGAGTGATCAGTAGTGTGTGTGTGTGTGTGACACACACAGTGGGAAGACACAGGTCTGTGGGGATGTGTGTATTGTACAGCAGAGCAGGGAGGTGTGTGTGAGGTGTGTGTGGAGCATTGTGGTGTGAGAGTGATGTGAGAAGTGCATCTGAGAGTGTGTGAGTGTGAGTATGATGTGTGTGAGAGTGTATGAGGGTGTGTGTGAGAGTGTATGAGTGTGTGTGTGAGAGTGTGTATGAGGGTGTGTATGAGGGTGTGTGAGAGTGTGTGTGAGAGTGTGTTTATGAGGGTGTGTGTGTGAGAGTGTGTGAGGGTGTGTGTGTGAGAGTGTGTTTATGAGGGTGTGTGTGTGAGAGTGTGTGTATGAGGGTGTGTGTGAGAGTGTGTGTATGAGAGTGTGTGTGAGAGTGTTTGTATGAGAGTGTGTGGGAGTGTGTATGAGAGTGTGTGAGAGTGTGTATGAGTGTTTATGTGAGGGTGTGTGTGGAGGGTGTGTGTGTGTGTGAGAGTGTGTATGAGGGTGTGTGTGAGAGTGTGTGTATGAGGTGTGTGTGTGTGAGTGTGTGTATGAGGGTGTGTGTGAGAGTGTGTGTATGAGGGTGTGTGTATGAGGGTGTGTGTGTGAGAGTGTGTGTATGAGGGTGTGTGTGTGAGAGTGTGTGTATGAGAGTGTGTGAGAGTGTGTGGAAAGTGTTTAAGGGTGTGTGTGTGAGAGTGTGTGTGAGAGTGTGTTTATGAGGGTGTGTGTGTGAGAGTGTGTGTATGAGGGTGTGTGTGTGAGAGTGTGTTTATGAGGGTGTGTGTTAGAGAGTGTGTGTATGAGGGTGTGTGTGTGAGAGTGTGTGTATGAGGGTGTGTGTGAGTGTGTTTATGAGGGTGTGTGTGTGAGTGTGTATGAGAGTGTGTTTATGAGGTGTGTGGAGAGTGTGTATGAGGGTGTGTGAGTGTGTGTATGAGGGTGTGAGAGTGTGTGTGTGAGAGTGTGTGTATGAGGGTGTGTGAGAGTGTAGTGAGGTGCATGTCATCACTGCAGGACATGTTCACATGGTCACACCCATGCATGTCTCACCACATGTCACTGTTCACTGTCTCACACCCTGTTCACGCCACAAGACTGAGACATGTTCTCACCATCAACATGTCTCACCACATGTGTTCACATGACCCACACATGTTCTACTGGCACACACACACACACACACACACTGTCATATTACTGGTTGTTCTACTGTCACATGTGTCTACATGTTCTGGTCACATGTTCTACCGATCACATAAGTTCTACTACATGTTCTCTGGTCACATGTACTGGCCGCTGTTCTCTGATCACATGTTCTCCTGGTCACATGTTCTACTGATCACATGTCTTCTACTGGTCACATGTTCTCCTGGATCATGGCATGTTCTACTGGTCACATGTTCTACTGGTCACATGTTCTACTGGTCACATACAGTTCTACTGGTCACATGTTCTACTGGTCACATGTTTCTACTGATCACATGTTCTCCTGGTCACATGTTCTACTGGCCGGGGCCACGTTCTACTGGTCACATGTTCTACTGGTCACATGTTCTACTGGTCACGTTCTACTGGTCACATACGTTCTCCTGACCCGGTCACATGTTCTACTGGTCACTATTGCCCTACTGGCCGTCGTTCTACTGGTCACATGTCTCTACTGGTCACATGTTCTCCCTGGTCACGCTGTTCCTCCTGGTCACATGTCTCCTGATCACATGCGTTCCTACTGATCACATTGTTCTCACTGATCACATGTTCTACCGGTCACATGTTCACTGGTCACATGTTCTACTGTCATGTTCTACCGGTCACATGTCTCTACTGATCACATGTTCTACCGGTCACATGTTCTACTGGTCACATGTTCTACTGGTCACATGTTCTACTGGTCGCTACGTTCTACTCACATGTTCTACCGGTCACATGTTCTACCGCTACGTTCGATGGCTGCCCCTGATCACATGTTCTACTGGTCACATGCTCCTCACATGTTCTCCTGATCACATGTTCTACCGGTCACATGTTCTACTGTCATATGTTCTACCGATCACATGTTCTTCTGGTCACATGTTCTACTGGTCACATGTTCTACTGATCACATGTTCTCCTGGTCACATGTTCTACTGATCACATGTTCAACTGGTAACATGTTCTACTGATCACATGTTCTCTTGGTCACATGTTCTCCTGGTCACATGTTCTACTGGTCACATGTTCTACTGATCACATGTTCTCCTGGTCACATGTTCTACTGGTCACATGTTCTACTGATCACATGTTTTTCTGGTCACATGTTCTACTGGTCACATGTTCTACTGATCACATGTTCTACTGGTCACATGTTCTACTGATCACATGTTCTACTGGTCACATGTTCTACTGGTCACATGTTCTCCTGGTCACATGTTCTACTGGTCACATGTTCTCCTGATCACATGTTCTCCTGATCACATGTTCTACTGGTCACATGTTCTACTGATCACATGTTCTCCTGGTCACATGTTCTCCTGGTCACATGTTCTACTGGTCACATGTTCTACTGGTCACATGTTCTCCTGGTCACATGTTCTCCTGATCACATGTTCTCCTGGTCACATGTTCTCCTGGTCACATGTTCTACTGGTCACATGTTCACTGACTATCAATACTGGTCACATGTTCTACTGGTCACATGTTCTCCTGGTCACATGTTCTCCTGGTCACATGTTCTACTGGTCACATGTTCTCCTGGTCACATGTTCTACTGGTCACATGTTCTACTGGTCACATGTGCTACTGCGAAGGCAGCCGAGGTGAGTTTCACCACAGACGAACACACTCTGTGTCACCAAACCAAGGAGTCACATGTTCTTAGGAGGGTCACATGTTCTACTGGTCACATGTTCTCCTGATCACATGTTCTCCTGGTCACATGTTCTCCTGGTCACATGTTCTACTGGTCACATGTTCTACTGGTCACATGTTCTACTGATCACATGTTCTCCTGGTCACATGTTCTACTGGTCACATGTTCTACTGGTCACATGTTCCACTGGTCACATGTTCTACTGGTCACATGTTCTCCTCGTCACATGTTCTCCTGGTCACATGTTCTCCTGGTCACATGTTCTACTGGTCACATGTTCTACTGATCACATGTTCTCCTGGTCACATGTTCTCCTGGTCACATGTTCTACTGGTCACATGTTCTACTGGTCACATGTTCTCCTGGTCACATGATGCCAGGTGAGTCCAGGTGAGGTTGAGGTGGATCTCGGAGTACCTTGCGGCTCAGGGGGACCTCGATGGGAACCGGGACCACCTCAGCCAGCAGACAGCCGTAGAAGGCCACCATGAAGGCCACGGGGTCGTTGTTAGGGAACACCAGCGCCACCTGGGGGGGGGGGGGAGGGAGGGGCCAGGGTCAGGGACCGGGGTCAGGGACCGGGGTCAGAGATGAACCAGGGTCAGAGGGAGGAGTCAGATAGACAATGGGGGAGGAGTCAGACTCACAGTCGGGGAGGAGTCACCATGGGGGAGGAGTCAGAGTCACAGTAGGGGAGGAGTCACAGTGGGGGAGGAGTCAGACTCACCCGATCACCCGGTCGGACCATTGGCTCCTGTTTGCTGCCCAGTTTGTGGAGGATGTTGTACGCAAGTTTGATGCTGCGAGACCACAGCTTTCCTAAAGGGAGCAGGAGACAAGGGAGGGAGGGAGGGAGGGAGAAGAGAGAGAGAGAGAGAGCCGTCGACAGCGTTCCCTACAGTGTTCCAGCTCAGCAGAATGAGAGCCGACCAATAAGTGGACGGTTGAGCGGCGGGGGGGCGTGGCCTCACCGTACGTGAGGACGTAGAGGGGCTTCCCCGCCGTGTCCAGGCTGGTGAGGCATGGCGCCTTGGGGGAGATGGTCCCCCAGCGCTGCAGCGCCGCCTCCAGGGACGGCGGCCAGTTGGTGACCACGCCCAGCGGCTCGCCGCGGACCGGCAGCATCTCCGCCCCCTCCGGCCGCGGCTGGTTGGGGTCCGGCTGCTGGACTGGAGACGAGGACAGCGGCGTCAGAGATGGGAGGGGAGGAGGCGGGGCTAATGAGGACGGAGGCGGGGCTAAGGTCTAGAGACATGAATGCTTTCCCTTTCATATTTAGCTTGGGGGATTGGAACCACCAAGATGCATGATGGGGGATTGGAACCACCATGGTGCATGATGGGGGATTGGAACCACCATGATGCATGATGGGGGATTGGAACCACCATGGTGCATGATGGGGGATTGGAACCACCATGATGCATGATGGGGGATTGGAACCACCATGGTGCATGATGGGGGATTGGAACCACTAGGATGCATGATGGGGGATTGGAACCACCATGGTGCATGATGGGGGATTGGAACCACCAGGATGCATGATGGGGGATTGGAACCACCATGGTGCATGATGGGGGATTGGAACCACCAGGATGCATGATGGGGGATTGGAACCCTCAATAACAATATTAGTAAAGACAGAATCAAAGATGGCGTCTGACCCTCCAGCAGCTCATCAAAGTCGTCCACAAAGAACTCCCTGAGTGGAGGTCTGCGCGGCTGCTTCAGGGTGGTCACCAGCTGCTGGATCTTAGCCACTGGCTACACGGGCTGACTGACACCGACACGGAACCACAAGAAACTACACACCGTCACACACACCGTCACACACACTGTCACACACATCATTACACTGCCAACATACTGCCAAACACACCACACACTGTCACACACACTGTCACCACACACTGTCACACACACCGTCACACACACTGTCACACACACTGTCACACCTACAGGAACCACACACTGTCACACACACTATCACACACACCGTCACACACACTGTCACACCTACAGGAACCACACACCGTCACACACACCGTCACACACACTGTCACACACACCGTCAAACACACCGTCACACACACTGTCACACCTACAGGAACCACACACTGTCACACACACCGTCACACACACTGTCACACACACAGGAACCACACACCGTCACACACACCGTCACACACACTGTCACACACACTGTCACACACACTGTCACACCTACAGGAACCACACACTGTCACACACACTGTCACACCTACAGGAACCACACACTGTCACACACACTGTCACACACACTGTCACACACACTGTCACACACACCGTCACACACACTGTCACACACACTGTCACACACACTGTCACACCTACAGGAACCACACACTGTCGGTCGGTTGCCCGGCAACGAACGGCCAACCGGCCAATCGAATGTCGACACGAGCTTCTAACGGCCGTGAAGCACGCTGAAAAATTAACAAATTAATTTCTTTTTTTTAAAAGCGCGACGTTCTAAATCTGAGCTCCCTTTCTGCCGTGTTGTTGTTGTTGTTGTTGTCGTCGCCGACGACTCTTACCGTCGCCCGTCTCCATGCGCTCGGCGTTGCCGTACTTCTGCGTGTTCCTGGCGATGGTTCCCATGTTGGCCATGCGGTGGCGGGAGTGGGAGGAGTCAGACGAGTAGCCCGTCACGTCCGGAGGGGCGGAGTGGTTCTCTGGAGGGAAACGAACACACGGACAAACTGAGTGGTTTGTTTGCTTATCAGAGTCCTTTGTACATTTCAGATTTACTTTTTTATTCTTACGTCAAGCCAAATTGTTTCAAAATAAAACTTCCTGTTCAGCCCAAAGTTTTGATTTATTATTTATGTTATACTTCCTGTTGTATTTCATTTATCTTTGTTTTGCTTTACTCAGAGAATTCTTGTTAAAAGCTCATTTTAGGGCTCAAAGGGTTTCTACACAAAACCTAATCAAATGATTTTATATTCATTTTTAGAGCATATTTTATACAGACCATACTCAACATTATAATATAAAAAGAGAACACCTTAAACTAACAACTGAAAAAGAGTAGTTTCAAAGTGTTTCAACAGAGCCAGAAAATAGTTTCCATATAATAGATTTTCCTTATGAAATATTTAAAATATAAAAATATTTTATATGGAAAATATTTTATATTTTAAAGATTTTAAATACAAAATATTTTACATATAAAATCTTTTAAAATAAACAAATATTTTATAAAAAATTTAAAATATTAACAAATATTGAAAATATTTTATATGCACAATATTTTAAAATGAAACGTATTTTATATATAACATTTTCCACATGAAATATTTTTCGATTAAAAATGTTTTTTTTAATGAAAACATGTTTTTAAATAAAAAAATATGAAATCTATTTTTTTTAAATAAAAAACATTTTATATGTTAAATATTTTATGTATAAAATATTTTTATAAAATACATATAAAATATTGTACATTTAAAATGAGAAAGAAATATATAATTTAATATATTCATTAAAAAGGTGTTTAAAGGCACAAAAAGGTCCTTTGAGAGAAGCGTGTGGGACTTCTCACATCTTGAAATAAATCAGCGTCACATTCTCTCCCCATCGGATGTTTGTGATCATCAATCAATAAAAGTATTGATCATGTCGACGTACCGTCGGACTCCAGCGGCGGCGGCCACAACATGTCAGAGCCAAACTCACAGGAGCGGCGCAGAGACGCCCCATTCTCCACCACGCCGAGGGCCCCCTTCCTCTTCAGGGACAGGTGGCCGATACCTGGAGAGACACACACACACACACACACACACACACGTTAGATAAAAAGAAGAAAAAAGGTTTTTGCAGAAAGAGAATTCAACTGTACAGTTTCTATTTTTCAAAGTAAAAGCATGGGGGGAAACTCCAGAAGAAAACTTGGATGATTAGTGAAAAACTTAAAACCATAGACGACCTTAATGTGCCATATTCACATGATGTTTTACATGATATATATATATATATATATATATATATATATATGTGTGAAGATACTGTCTAATAAATTACACAAAACAAGATATTTGGAAATGTTCGTGTGCAGAAAAGCTGTTTGCACTAACTTTACAAATCTCTTTGTGATTAAAATGAATAGAAGAAATATAAATATACAGTTATTTATAAAAAAATATATTTCTATAAAAAAACAGATGCTTTTATTGTGAAGGGGCTAAACGTGTTCTCACCGTGGTGCGACTGCGACAGGTGGCTCTGCTGGTGATGCAGCTGGCCCAGGTGTGTGTGGCCCAGGTGTGTGTGGCCCAGGTGTGTGTGTCCTAGGTGCGAGATGTGCGCGTGCGCCAGCGAGTCGGCCAGCCGGCCCGCGTTGCCGCTGCCGCCGCTCTGCGTGGACGAGGACGAGGAGGAGGTGGAGCCCAGGTGGGCGGGGCCTAAGTGGGAGGGGCGACTCATCCAGTGCTCCATGCCGGACATGTCGTCACCAGGCCCCGCCTCCTCCTCCGAGCCCGACGACGAGTCCGAGCACAGGGGCGACAGGCCTGGAGAGAGAGGAGTGTCAATAACAACAACTTCTAACAACAGTTTAGAGAGTTTAATAAAAAGATAAGAATAACACATTACAATTAATATTACAATTCAATATACATAATAAGATAAAGTCAAATAAAAATAAATAAAATAAAGTCAAATAAAATAAAGTCATATAAAATGAAATTATAACATTTTAGAAATAAAAAAATGTAAAATTATAAAATTATAAAATTAAATAAATTCAAATAAAATAACATGTATTAAATAAAATAGAGTCAAATAAAATATTCAAATAAAGTTCTCTAGTGAGACGCCAGCGAATTACCACTGAAGAAAGTTATTAAACCTCCTTCAATAAAAGCAAAATAACTGTGGCAGAAAGTTACATTTAAATATTTTAAATTGATCAACAATTTCGGCTGCTTTTGCTGACGGACGCGCGATGTGTTTAAAGACCGTAGGAAAAGATGAAAATCTGACGATATTGAAGGTTTTTACATATTCTGGTGAACGGTACATTGTGAAGGACATCACAGTGTGTGTGTGTGTGTGTGTGTGTGTGTGTGTGTGTGTGTGTGTGTGTGGCCACCTGGAGGCGTGTAGGCGTCCATGGACGTCTGCACCACCAGCGAGCGCCTCTTTGAGGGCATCGGCACCGCCACCTTCCGCTCCATGTGGCGCGCCAGCACCGCCTGCACCGCCTCGGTGTGGACGTCTGAGCCGAGAGACGCAACCATTAAATAATCCATTCATCCATTCCCCCATTCATTTATTCATCCATCCATTCATTAATTTATTCATGCATTCATCCATGCATTCGTCCATTCACCCATTCATTTATTCATCCATCTATTCATGTATTCATCCATTCATTAATTCTCCCATGCATGCATACATTTATTCATCCATTCATGCATTCATCTATTCATTTATTCATCCATTCATTCATCTATCCATTCATGCATTCATCTATTCATTTATTCATCCATCCATTCATCTATCCATTCATGCATTCATCTATTCATTTATTCATCCATCCATTCATCTATCCATTCATGCATTCATCTATTCATTTATTCATCCATCCATTCATCTATCCATTCATGCATTCATCTATTCATCCATCTATTCATCCATTCATTCATTCATCTATTCATTTATTCATCCATTCATGCATTCATCCATCCATCCATTCACTCATTCACACAACAGGTAAGCATTGTGTATTATCCATAGAGGATCTCGAGGTAACAGGCTGTGTCTACTACCGGACTTTCAGTGCTTCGGGCGCCACACTGACAAAACCAGCAGCATTCAGTGCACTGAAAGTACCCGGATGGCGCTCTGCAAACGGGCAGAAAATGCAGTGTAAACGATGGACACTACTCGCCCTAAACGGACACCATCTTGGCTACGTAGCGGAAGAGGAGGAGCCCTTTCGCCAGCTTTTCAATTTATTTCTAAAACAATGGCGGACGAGATGCTACGGTAGCACAAGCGGTCGACCACAAAGGCTCCTGCCGCGATTGTGGAGGTATCGCAGTTTCCACATGGGGTGGAGAAAGGGGTAAAAAAGGGACAACAAGAGGGCAAGAAGTGCATTCATTTTGTCAGTTTAAGTTTCGCGGGTATGGCAAGTAGATTTGCGTCCGTCACTTCCGCCAACTGGTTAACGTAAGTGTTCCATTTGATACAGACTTATCAGCCACGGAGTGCACTGACTTCGTAAAGTGTCCGGTAGTAGACACAGCCACAGACTCCTCCAGACTCCGAGTGACGGGGAGTCCGTGGCGTTAACCAGAGTGATTGACAGCTGCCGTTCTTCTTCTTCTCTCTCTACCTGATCGGTAGCGCTCGTCTCTGGTGCCGGAGGTCCGCCGCCGGTGGAACCGGGCCGCAGAGGAGGGGCCGAGGGGGGTCCGGTGGGACATGGGCTCCTCCATGCCTACAGAGGAGAGCGGGCCAGCAGACGGACACACACACACACACACACACACACATTTATATAGACACACGCGGATGTGCACGCACGCGGCTCACAGGAAGCGGTGGACACAGCGCAGATGAACAGAAGAAGAAGAAGAGGAGGAGGAGGAGGCGTGAGGACGGTTTAGAGATCGGCAGCAAAATGATATTTTGAATAAATAATGAGGTAAAAAGTTGAAGTGAGATCCTGACGGCGTGGTGTGTGACCCCGAGGAAGGTCCAGACACACGTGTGTGTGTGTGTGTGTGTGTGTGTGTGTGTGTGTGTGTGTGTGTGTGAGGGGTCAGATGTCAGAGGTTACCTCTGGCATGGGGAACAAAAGCCCTGATCAGTTTGGACCTCTTCTTCTCATAACCCTTCTGAGTGATGTCGCCTGAAACACACGAGAGACACGAGAGTGAGGGAGGCGGAGCTTGTGCTATTCATCCGCTCATTCAGGACCATTACCAATTATATATATATATATACAATATGTATATATATATACACAGTATGTATATACATATATATATTGTATTGTTTTGCCTCTGTTTGAGCCTCTCCGTGTCTCCCAGTCCGTCAGCGTCTCTGTCCAGACGGTTATTAAAGATAAGAAATAAACAAATAAACAACGTAAAAACCAATGGAAAGGAAATGAATGAAGGAATAATGTATTTACTATTATAACGGACATTCTTTTTGTTTCAGACGGCCAACGGCCAGATGAGTAGGTAGGTAGGTAGATGCCTAGGTAGGTAGATAGATGAGTAGGTAGGTAGGTAGGTAGGTAGGTAGATGTCTAGGTAGATAGATGAGTAGGCAGGCAGGAGAGGCAGGCAGGCAGGCAGGCAGATGAGCAGGCAGGCAGGCAGGCAGGCAGGCAGGCAGGCAGGCAGGCAGGCAGATGAGCAGGCAGGCAGGCAGACGAGCAGGCAGGCAGGAGGCAGACGGCAGGCAGATGAGCAGGCAGGCAGACGCAGGCAGGTAGAGAGGCAGACGAGCAGGCAGGCAGACGAGCAGGCAGGCAGGCAGGCAGACGGCAGACAGGCAGGCAGACGAGCAGGCAGGCAGACGAGCAGGCAGACGAGCAGGCAGGACGAGCAGGCAGGACGAGCAGGCAGGCAGACGAGCAGGCAGGCAGACGAGCAGGCAGGCAGGCAGGCAGACGAGCAGGCAGGCAGACGAGCAGGCAGACGAGCAGGTGGCAGACGAGCAGGCAGACGAGCAGGCAGCAGGGACGAGCAGGCAGACGAGCAGGCAGGCAGGCAGGCAGACGAGCAGGCAGACGAGCAGGCAGACGAGCAGGCAGACGAGCAGGCAGGCAGACGAGCAGGCAGGCAGACGAGCAGGCAGACGAGCAGGCAGGCAGACGAGCAGGCAGGTGAGCAGGCAGACGAGCAGGCACAGAGCAGGCAGGCAGACGAGCAGGACGAGCAGGCAGGCAGACGAGCAGGCAGGCAGACGAGCAGGCAGGCAGGGCAGACGAGCAGGCAGACGAGCAGACGAGCAGGCAGGCAGGCAGACGAGCAGGCAGGCAGACGAGCAGGCAGGCAGGCAGACGAGCAGGCAGACGAGCAGGGCAGGCAGGCAGACGAGCAGGCAGACGAGCAGGCAGGCAGACGAGCAGGCAGGCAGGCAGACGAGCAGGCAGGCAGACGAGCAGGACGACAGATCGAGCAGGCAGAGCAGGCAGGCAGGCAGACGAGCAGGCAGGCAGACGAGCAGGCAGACGAGCAGGCAGACGAGCAGGCAGGCAGGCACGAGCAGGCAGGCAGACGAGCAGGCAGACGAGCAGGCATGAGCAGGCAGGCAGACGGAGCAGGCAGGCAGACGAGCAGGCAGGCAGACGAGCAGGCAGGCAGGCAGATGAGCAGGCAGACAGACGAGCAGGCAGGCAGACGAGCAGGTGACGAGCAGGCAGGACGAGCAGGCAGGACGATAGGCAGGCAGGCAGACGAGCAGGCAGACGAGCAGGCAGGCAGGCAGACAGACGAGCAGGCACAGATGAGCAGGCAGGGTGACGAGCAGGCAGGCAGACGAGCAGGCAGACGAGCAGGCAGGCAGAGGCAGGCAGGCAGACGTCCAGGCAGACGAGCAGGCAGGCAGAGAGGCAGATGAGCAGGCAGGCAGACGACAGGCAGGCAGGCAGACGAGCAGGCAGGCAGAGGCAGGCAGGCAGGCAGGCAGACGTCCAGGCAGACAGACGAGCAGGCAGGCAGAGAGGCATGCAGTGACAGGCAGGCAGTCAGGCAGGCAGACGAGCAGGCAGGCAGAGGCAGACGAGCAGGCAGGCAGGCAGGCAGACGAGCAGGCAGGCAGGCAGAGCAGGCAGGCAGACGAGCAGGCTGGCAGGCAGACGAGCAGGCAGGCAGGCAGACGTCCAGGCAGACAGACGAGCAGGCAGGCAGACGAGCAGGCAGGCAGACGAGCAGGCTGGCAGGCAGACGAGCAGGCAGGCAGGCAGACGTCGCAGAGGACGAGCAGGCAGGCAGAGAGGCAGACGAGCAGGCAGGCAGACGAGCAGGCAGGTGACGAGCAGGCAGGCAGGCAGACGAGCAGGCAGGCAGACGAGCCGGCAGGCAGGCAGACGAGCAGGCAGGCAGACGAGCAGGCAGGCAGGCAGACGAGCAGGCAGACGAGCAGGCAGACGACGAGCAGGCAGACGAGCAGGCAGACGAGCAGGCAGGTGACGAGCAGGCAGGCGAGAGCAGGCAGACAGACGAGCAGGCAGGCAGACGAGCAGGCAAGCAGACGAGCAGGCAGGCAGGCAGACGAGCAGGCAGATGAGCAGGCAGATGACGTGGCAGACGAGCAGGCAGGCAGGCAGGCAGACAGACGAGCAGGCAGACGAGCAGGCAGGCAGACGAGCAGGCAGGCAGGCAGACGTCCAGTGACGAGCAGGCAGCAGAGAGGCAGATGAGCAGGCAGGCAGGCAGACGAGCAGGCAGATGAGCAGGCAGGCAGATGAGCAGGCAGATGAGCAGGCAGGTAGACAGGCAGGCAGGTGGTTCAGGTAGATGAGTAGGTAGGTAGATGAGTAGGTAGATGAGTAGGTAGGTAGATGAGTAGGTAGATGAGTAGGTAGATGAGTAGGTAGATGAGTAGTGTGTGTGTGTGTGTGTGTGAGGGTGTGTGTGTGTGAGGTGGAGGTGTTTATGAGGGTGTGAGTGTGTGTGTGTGTGAGTGTGTGTGAGAGTGTGTTTATGAGGGTGTGTGTGTGAGAGTGTGTGTGTGTGAGAGTGTGTGTGAGAGTGTGTTTATGAGGGTGTGTGTGTGAGAGTGTGTGTGTGTGAGAGTGTGTTTATGAGGGTGTGTGAGAGTGTGATGAGGTGTGTGTGTGATATGAGGGTGTGTGTGAGAGTGTATTTATGAGGGTGTGTGTGTGAGAGTGTGTGTGTGTGTGTGTGAGGGTATATGTGTGTGTGAGAGTGTCTGTGTGTGTGTGTGAGAGTGTGGAGGTGTGAGAGTGTGTAAGGAGGGTGTGTGTGAGAGTGTGTGAGGAGGTGTGTGTGAGTGTGTGTATGAGGGTGTGTGAGAGCAAGCTTATGAGGGTGTGTGTGAGAGTGTGTGTATGAGGGTGTGTGTGAGAGTGTGTAAGGAGGGTGTGTGTGTGTGGAGTGTATGAGGGTGTGTGTGAGAGTGTGTGAGAGTGTTTATGAGGGTGTGTGTGTGTGAGAGTGTGTGTGAGAGTGTTTGTATGAGAGTGTGTGTGTGAGAGTGTGTGTATGAGGGTGTGTGTGAGAGTGTGTGTGAGAGTGTTTGTATGAGAGTGTGTGTGTGAGAGTGTGTGTATGAGAGTGTGTTTATGAGGGTGTGTGTGTGTGAGTGTGTGTATGAGGGTGTGTGTGAGAGTGTGTGTATGAGAGTGTGTTTATGAGGGTGTGTGAGATGTATGAGGTGTGTGTGTGAGTATGCAAAGGAGGGTGTGAGAGAGTGTAATGAGGGTGTGTGTGAGAGTGTATGAGGGTGTGTGTGTGTGAGAGTGTGTTTATGAGGGTGTGTTAGAGAGTGTGTGTATGAGGGTGTGTGTGTGAGTGAAGGTGTGTGTGTGAGAGTGTGGTTTATGAGGGTGTGTGTGTGTGTGTGTGTGTGAGAGGGTGTGTGTGTGTGAGTGTGTGAGAGTGTTTATGAGGGTGTGTGTGTGTGAGGTGTGTGAGAGGTGTGTTTATGAGGTGTGTGTGTGAGAGTGTGTGAGAGTGTGAGGGTGTGTGAGAGAGCGTGTGTGTGAGAGGGTGTGTGTGTGAGAGTGTAAGGAGGCGTGTGTGAGAGTGTGTGCATGAGGGGTGTGGAGAGTGTGTAAGGAGGTGTGTGTGAGAGTGTGTGTGTGTGTAAAGGAGGGTGTGTATGAGAGGTGTGTGAGAGTGTGTGTATGAGGGTGTGTGTGTGAGAGGTGTGAGGGTGTGTGTGAGGTGTGGAGGTGTGTGAGAGTGTGTATGGAGGGTGTGTGTGAGAGTGTGTGTGTGAGGAGTGTGAGGGTGTGTGAGAGAGGCATGAGGGTGTGTGTGTGAGAGTGTGTGTATGAGGGTGTGTGTGAGAGTGTGTGTATGAGAGTGTGTGTGAGAGTGTTTGTATGAGAGTGTGTCTGTGAGAGTGTGTGTATGAGAGTGTGTGAGAGTGTTGAGGTGAGAGTGTGTGAGGGTGTGAGAGAGTGTGTGAGAGTGTGTGAGTGTGTGTATGAGGGTGTGTGTGAGGTGTGTATGAGGTGCGTTGAGAGTGTGTATGAGTGTGTATGAGGGTGTGTGTTAGAGAGTGTGTATGAGGTGTGTGAGAGTGTGTGAGGGTGTGTGAGAGTGTGTGTGCATGAGGGTGTGTGTGAGAGTGTATGAGGGTGTGTGTGAGAGTGTATGAGGGTGTGTAAAAGAGTGTCTGCATGAGGGTGTGTGTGTGAGAGTGTGTGTATGGGGTGTGTGTGTGTGAGAGTGTGTTTATGAGGGTGTGTGTGTGAGAGTGTGTGTGTGTGTGTGTGTGAGGGTGTGTGTGTGTGTGTGAGTGTGTGTGAGAGCAATATGAGGGTGTGTGTGAGAGTGTGTGTAGTGAGGTGTGTGTGAGAGTGTGAGAGTGTTTGTGAGAGTGTGTAAGGAGGGTGTGTGTGAGAGTGTGTGCATGAGGGTGTGTGTGTGAGAGTGTATGAGGGTGTGTGTGTGAGAGTGTGTTTATGAGGGTGTGTGTGTGAGAGTGTGTGTGTGTGTGTGTGTGTGAGGGTGTGTGTGTGTGTGAGAGTGTGTTTATGAGGGTGTGTGTGTGAGAGTGTGTGTGTGTGTGAGGGTGTGTGTGTGAGAGGTGTGAGAGGGTGTGAGAGGTGTGTGAGAGTGTGATTAGAGGGTAAAAGTGTGTGTGAGTGTGTGTGAGAGTGTGCCATGAGGGTGAGGGTGAGAGTGTGTGAGGTGTGTGTGAGAGTGTGTGTGTGAGAGTGTGTTATGAGGGTGTGTGTGTGGAGGAGTGTGTGTATGAGGGTGTGTGTGTGTGTGAGTGTGTGTGTGAGTGTGTGTGGAGTGTGAGGGTGTGCTTATGAGGGTGTGAGAGTGTTAAGAGGGTGTGTGTGAGAGTGTATGTGTGTGTGTGTGAGAGTGTGTTTATGAGGGTGTGTGTGTGAGAGTGTGTGTGTGTGTGAGTGTGTGTATGTGAGTGTGTTTACAGGAGGGTGTGTTGAGGTGTGTGAGAGTGTATGTGTGTGTGTGTGTGAGAGTGTTATGAGGGTGTGTGTGAGAGAGAGTGTGTGTGTGTATGTGAGTGTAAGCGGCGAGGTTGTGTGAGGGTGTGTGTGATATGATGTGTGTGTGTGTGAGAGTGTTTTTATGCTGGCGAGGGTGTGTGTGTGTGAGTGTGTGTATGAGGGTGTGTGAGGGAGGTATTAGGGTGCGTGGTATGAGGTGTGTGTATGAGTGTGTGCATGAGGGTGTGAGAGTGTGTATGATGCAGGTGTGTGAGCAGGCAGACGCATGCAGGCAGGACGCAGCAGGCAGGTAGACGAGCAGGAGCAGGCAGACGAGCAGGCAGGCAGGCAGACGCGATAGACAGATGAGCAGGCAGACGAGCAGGCAGGAGCAGACGCAGGGTAGACAGACGAGCAGGCAGATGGAAAGGCAGGCAGACGAGCAGGCAGGCAGACGAGCAGGTGGCAGGCAGACGATAGTGGCAGGCAGGCAGAGGAGGCAGACGGAGCAGGCAGGCAGACGACAGGCAGGTGGTGCAGGCAGACGAGCAGGCAGGCAGACGAGGCAGATGAGTGGCAGGCAGACGAGCAGGCAGGCAGGCAGGCAGAGTAGGCAGGGCAGTTAGGCAGATAGAGCACAGGCAGACGAGCAGGCAGGCAGGCAGACGAGCAGGCAGACGAGCAGGCAGACAGACGAGCAGGCAGGCAGGCAGATGTCTAGGCAGGCAGATGAGCAGGCAGGCAGAGCAGGCAGGCAGACGGCGGCAGACGAGCAGGCAGGACGAGCAGGCAGGCAGGAATGAGCAGGTGGTAGACGAGCAGGCAGGTAGACGAGCAGGCAGATCGAGCAGCCAGGCGCAGACGAGCAGGCAGGCAGACGAGCAGGCAGACGAGCAGGCAGGCACGAGCAGGCAGCAGACGAGTGCAGATAGACGAGCAGGCAGTGCAGGCAGACGTGCAGGCAGACGAGCAGGCAGGCATGATATAAGGACGAGCAGGCAGACGAGGCATAGACGAGCAGGCAGGCAGGCAGGCATGACGAGCAGGCAGGCATCGAGCCCAGTAGACGAGCAGACGATATGCAGACGAGCCCGGCAGGCAGACGAGCAGGCAGACGAGCAGGCAGGCAGACGATGCAGGCAGCAGACGCACGAGCAGGCAGGCAGACGAGCAGGCAGACGAGCAGGCAGGCAGACGAGCAGGCAGACGAGCAGGCAAGGCAGACGAGCAGGCATGTTGAGCAGGCAGACAGGCATGAGCATAGATGGCAGGGCAGACGATGCAGACGAGCAGGCAGACGGAGCAGGCAGACGAGCAGGCAGGCAGGCAGGCAGACGAGCAGGCAGGCAGACGAGCAGGCAGGCAGGCAGGCAGACGAGGCAGGCAGACGAGCAGGCAGGCAGGCAGATGAGAAGACAGATGAGCAGTGCAGACGAGCAGGCAGGCAGACGAGCAGGCAGGGGACGAGCAGGCAGACGAGCAGGCAGGCAGGCAGGCAGACGAGCAGGCAGACGAGTAGACGAGCAGGCAGGACGTGAGCAGGCAGGCAGATTACAGGCAGTAGACGAGCAGGCAGGCAGATGAGCAGGCAGGCAGGCAGACGAGCAGGCAGACGAGCAGGCAGGCAGACGAGCAGGCAGACGAGTACAGGCAGGCAGACGAGCAGGCAGACAGACGAGCAGGCATTGAGCAGGCAGGCAGATTACAGGCAGACGATATTGCGGCAGGCAGGCAGCACGATTATGGGCAGACGGAGCAGGCAGGCAGGCAGACGAGCAGCAGGCAGACGAGCATGGGCAGGAGACGAGCAGGCAGATGACGAGCAGGCAGGCAGACGAGCAGGCTACAGGATAAGGCAGATCGAGGCAGGCAGACGTCCAGGCAGATGGACGAGCAGGCAGGCAGAGGCAGACGAGCAGGCAGGCAGGCGAGTTATGGCAGACGAAGCAGGCATGACGATAGCAGGCAGATTGCATCGAGCAGGCATAAGCAGAGGAGACAGGCAGGCAGGCAGGCAGACGTCCAGCAGACAGACGGGAGCAGGCAGGGCAGATATATAAACGAGGCAGGCAGGTGCAGCACGAGCAGGCAGGCAGTCAGGCAGGCAGACGAGCAGGCAGGCAGAGGCAGACGAGCAGGTAGGCAGGCAGGCAGGCAGACGATAGCAGGCAGAGGCAGGCAGACAAGCAGGCAGATGAGCTCCCAGCAGGCAGACGAGCAGGCAGGCAGGCAGACGTCCAGGCAGATAGACGAGCAGGCAGACAGATTATAGGCAGGATGAGGCAGGGGCAGACGGGCAGGCACAGGCAGGCAGACGAGCAGGCAGGCAGGCAGACGTCCAGCGCAGGCTACAGGCAGGCAGGCAGAGGAGGCAGATGAGCAGGCAGAGCAGGCAGGCAGACGGAGCAGGCAGGCAGGCAGACGAGCAGGCAGGCAGACGGGCAGGCAGGCAGGCAGACGAGCAGTGACAGACGAGGTGCAGGCAGGCAGGACGAGCAAGTGGCGATGAGCAGGCAGGCAGACGAGCAGGCAGGCAGACGTCCAGCAGGCAGACGAGCAGGCAGACGAGCAGGCAGGCAGACGTTAAGCAGTGGCAGACAGGACGAGCATGGCAGGCAGACGAGCAGCGGTGCTAGACGAGCAGGCAGGCAGGCAGACGAGCAGGCAGGCAGACGAGCAGGTGCAGGCAGGTGACGAGCAGGCAGGGCAGACGAGCAGGCAGGCAGGCAGGCAGACGAGCAGGCAGACGAGCAGCAGTGACGATAGCAGGCAGACGAGCAGGCAGGCAGGCAATGAGGACGTCCAGGCAGACAGACGAGCAGGCAGGCAGAGAGGCATAGCACGATGCAGGCAGGCACGATATAGGCAGACTTAGTGCCAGGCGATATGAGCAGAGGCAGGCAGACGAGAGGCAGGCAGATGGAGCAGTGGCAGGACGAGCAGGCAGGCAGGCAGACGAGCAGGCAGAGTGAAAGAGCAGCAGACGTCCAGGCAGGCAGAATGGAGTCAGGCAGGCAGACGAGCAGGCAGGACGAGCAGGCAGACGAGCAGGCAGGCAGGCAGACGAGCAGGCAGGACGTCCAGGCAGCAGGATGAGCAGGCAGACGAGTCAGGCAGGCAGACGAGCAGGCAGGCAGCGAGCAGGCAGACGAGCAGGCAGGAGCAGGCAGGACGAGCAGGTAGATTACGAGCAGACGACAGGCAGACGAGTTTCAGAGGCAGGCGATGGCAGGCAGGCAGGCAGATGGGCAGGTAGACGAGCAGAGCAGGCAGGCAGGCAGACGATAGCAGGCAGACGAGCAGAGCAGGCAGAACGAGCAGGCAGGCAGACGAGCAGGCAGGCAGACGAGTGGGATAGCAGGCAGGCAGGCAGGCAGATGAGCAGGTAGGCAGGTAGACGAGCAGGCAGGCAGACGAGCAGGCAGGCAGGCAGACGAGCAGGCAGACGAGCAGGCAGGCAGACGAGCAGCAGACGAGGCAGGCAGACGAGCATGCACAGCAGCACGAGCAGGCAGACGAGCAGGCGGCGCAGGCAGGCGATTGAGCAGATAGATAATGAGCAGTGTGACGAGCAGGCAGGCACGAGCAGGTGGATGTTGGCAGTGCAGGCAGATGAGACAGGCAGGACGAGCAGGCAGGCAGGTAGACGAGCAGTGTGACAGAGCAGGTAAGTGGCAGACGAGCTGGGCAGGCAGGCGTGACGAGCAGGCAGCAGCAGGCAGACGAGGCAGGCAGACGAGCAGGCATTACGATAGACAGGCAGGACGAGCAGGCAGGCAGACAGACAGGAGCAGGCAGGCAGACGATAGGCAGGCAGAGCAGGCAGACGAGCAGGCAGGACAGACGAGCAGGTAGATGAGTAGGTAGATGAGTAGGTAGGTAGATGAGTAGGTAGGTAGGTAGATGAGTAGGTAGATGAGTAGGTAGGTAGATGAGTAGGTAGATGAGTAGGTAGGTAGGTAGATGAGTAGGTAGGTAGATGATTAGAGGGCTCGGAAGGAAGGAACAAAAGAAGAATGGAGAAAGAGAAATTGAAAACTGCATTTCACAATCTGAACAAGGAGAACAGCCAAAACATCTGGATCCAATCTGCTCATATGTGTGTGTGTGTGAGAGAGAGAGAGAGAGAGAGAGAGAGAGAGAGAGAGAGAGAGAGAGAGAGAGAGAGTGTGAGTGTGTGTTTTATCTTTGTGAGGCCTTTTCTCAGATCAACCGCAGCATTCCTTCTTCTTCTGCTCTCTCTTTCTCTCTCTCTCTCTCTCTCTCACACACACAGACACACACAGGCACACACACACACACACACACACACACACACACACACAGAGACACAGACACACACACACACACACACACAGACACACAGGTCTGTGGGGATACGCCATCTTCCACTCTCTCACAGCAGAGCAGGGAGGGTGTTGCCTAGCAACGGTTCTCCTGGAGCAAAAATAAATTGTAAAAGGCCTGAGACGGCCATCTTGGATTTGAAGCATCAGATGTGAGAAGTGACGATATCTGAGAGTGTGTGTGAGTGTGAGTGTATGAGGGTGTGTGTGTGTGTATGAGGGTGTGTGAGAGTGTGTAAGGGGAGGGTGTGTGTGTGAGAGTGTGTTTATGAGGGTGTGTGTATGAGGGTGTGTGTGTGAGAGTGTGTGTATGAGGGTGTATGAGGGTGTGTGTGTGAGAGTGTGTTTATGAGGTGTGTGTGTGAGAGTGTGTGCATGAGGTGTGTGAGAGTGGGGTACAGAGGGTGTGTGTATGAGGGTGTGTGTATGAGGGTGTGTGAGAGTGTGTGCTGAGTGTGTGTGAGAGTGTGTGTATGAGAGTGTGTGTGTGAAAGGAGGTTTGTGTGTGTGTGTTTATGAGAGGTGAAAAATATGAGGGTAAAGTGTGTGCATGGCGAGGGTGTGTGTGTGTGCATGAGTGGTTTATGAGGGTGTGTGTGTGTGAGAGTGTGTGTACAGGTGAGGGAGACAAAAAGTGTGTGTGAGAGGTGTTGCAGAGGGTGTGTGTGTATGAGAGTGTGTGTATGAGGGTGTGTATGAGGTATGAGTGTGAGAGTGTGTGCAGAGTGCCAGGGTGTGTGTGTGAGAGTGTGTGAGTATGCAAAGGAGTGTGTGAGAGGTTTTGTATGAAAGTGTTTAAGTGAGGGTGTGTGTTAGGAGGAGTGTGTGCATGAGGGTGTGTGTGAGAGGTATAGAGAGGTGTGTGAGAGTGTTTGAAGGGTAAGTGTGTTAGGGTGTGTGAGGGTGTGTTAGGCAGTGTGAGAGTGTGTATGAGGGTGTAAAGAGGGTGTATGAGGGTGTGTGCAAGCCAGGAGAGTGTGTGTGAGAGCAAATGAGGGTGTGCAATGAGGGTGTGTGTATGAGAGTGTGAGTGCATGAGGGTGTGTGAGAGTGTGTGTATGAGGTATGTGTGTGTGAGTGAAGGGGTGTGTGTGAGAGCAAGTGTGTGCTGGGAGAGTGTGTATGAGGAGTGTGTGAGAGTGTGTGCAAGGAGAGTGTGTGAGTGTGAAAGGTGCATGTGTGGCAGAGTGTATGATGGAGGTGTAAGGAGGGTGTTGTGGGTGTGAGTGTGCATGAGATGAGGTGTGTGAGAGTGTGTGTATGAGGGTGTGTGTGTGTGAGTAAAGAGTGTGTGTGTATAAAAGCGAGGGTGTGTGTGAGAATGTGTGTGTAAGAGAGGGCAGGAGAGGCAAAAGGAGAGAGTATGTGTGTGAGTGTGTGAGAGTGTGTTGAGGGTGTGGGAGGTGTGGGAAGGAGTGTGTGTGTGAGAGTGTGTGTATGAGGTGTGTGTGTGTGAGTGTGTGTGTATGAGGTGGTGGGTGAGAGTGTGTTTGGTGAGGTGTGTGTGAGAGTGTGTATGAGGGTGTGTGTGTGTGAGAGTGTGTGTGTATGAGGGTGTGTGTGAGAGTGTGTATGAGGTGTGTGTATGAGGGTGTGTGTAGAGTGTGTGTATGAGGGTGTGTGGAGAGTGTGGGCTGAGGGTGTGTGTGTGAGAGTGTAAAGAGAGCAGGTTTATGAGGTGTGTGTGTGGGCAAGAGGCTGTATGAGGGTGTGTGTGTGTGTGAGAGTGTGTTTATGAGGCAGGAGAGTGTGTGCATGGTGTGTGAGTGTGTGAGAGTGTAAAGAGGTGTGTGAGTGTGTGTATGAGTGTGTGTGAGGGTGTGTATGAGGTGTGTGTGTGAGAGCAGTATGAGGGTGTGTATGAGGGTGTGTGAGAGGTATGAGTGTGTTTAGGGTGTGTGTGTGAGAGGGTGTGTGAGGGAGAGGTAAAAGGAGGGGTGTGTGTGTGTGTGTGAGTGAGTGTAAGGAGGGTGTGTAGAGAGTGTGTGTATGAGGGTGTGAGAGTGTGTGTATGAGGTGTGTATGAGGGTGTGAGTGTGTTGAGGTGTGTGAGAGTGTAAAGGAGGGTGTAAGAGAGGTGTGTTAGAGAGTAAAAGGTATGAGGGTGTGTGTGAGAGTGTGTGTAAGGAGGGTGTGTGTGTGGAGTGTGTTTGGTGAGGGGTGTGTGTGAGGGTGTGTGTGTGTGTGTGAGGGTGGGTGTGTGTGTGTGAGTGTGAGAGGTGTTTATGAGGGTGTGTGTGAGTGTGTGTGTGTGAGAGGTAAGAGAGCAGGCTTGAGGAGGAGGGTGTGTGAGGAGTGTGTGTGTATGGAGGTAAAAAGATGTGGAGATGGGTAAAAGAGTGTGTTTAAGAGGGTAAAGAGTGTGTGTATGAGGTGGTGTGTGAGAGGTATGAGGGTGTGTGAGAGTGTAAGGAGGGTGTGAGAGTGTGTGCATGAGGGTGTGTGTGTGTGAGTGTGTGTATGAGGGTGTGTGAGTGTGAGTGAGTGAGTGAGGGTGTGTGTGAGAGTTTGTAGAGAGGTGTGTGAGAGTGTGTGTATGAGAGTGTGTATGAGGGTGTGTGAGGTGTGTAAAGTGTGAAGGGAGGAGTGTGTATGGAGAGTGTGTGTATGGCAGTGAGGGTGTGTGTGAGTGTGTATGAGTGTGTATGAGGGTGTGAGAGTGTATGAGGAGGTGTGTGTGTGTGAGAGTGTGTATGAGGGTGTGTGTGTGAGAGTGTGTATGAGGTGTGTGTGAGAGTGTGTATATGAGGTGTGAGAGTGTGTGTAAGGTG
The DNA here is from genome assembly GCF_029220125.1 of Pseudoliparis swirei. Lineage (NCBI taxonomy): Eukaryota > Metazoa > Chordata > Actinopteri > Perciformes > Liparidae > Pseudoliparis > Pseudoliparis swirei. The sequence continues at coordinate 2,306,607 of NC_079403.1, forward strand.
ATTGTGTGTGTGAGAGTGTGTATGGAGGTGAGAGTGTGTATGAGGGTGTGTGTGAGAGTGTGTGTGAGAGTGAGTTTATGAGGGTGTGTGTGAGAGAGTGTATGAGGTGTGAGAGTGCAAAGAGAGTGTATGAGAGTGTGGAGAGTGTGTGAGAGTGTATGAGAGTGCGGGTGTGTTTATGTGGGTGTGTGTGTGAGTGTGTGTGAGTGTGTGTTATGAGGGCAGGTGTAATGAGGGTGTGTGTGTGAGAGTGTGTGTGTGTGTGTGTGTGTGAGGGTGTGTGTATGAGGGTGTGTGTGAGAGTGTGTGTATGAGAGTGTGTGTGAGAGTGTTTGTATGAAAGTGTTTATGAGGGTGTGTGTTAGAGAGTGTGTGTATGAGGGTGTGTGTGTGTGAGAGTGTGTTTATGAGGGTGTGTGTGTGAGAGTGTGTGTATGAGGGTGTGTGTGAGAGTGTGTGTATGAGAGTGTGTGTGAGAGTGTGTGTATGAGGGTGTGTGTGTGAGAGTGTGTGTATGAGGGTGTGTGTGTGAGAGTGTGTGTATGAGGGTGTGTGTATGAGGGTGTGTGTGTGAGAGTGTGTGTATGAGGGTGTGTGTGAGAGTGTGTATGAGGGTGTGTGAGTGGGTGTGTGTGAGGGTGTGTGTGAGGGTGCGTGTGAGGGCGTGTGTGTGTGTGAGTGTGTGTGTGTGAGGGTGTGTGAGAGTGTGTTTATGAGGGTGTGTGTGTGAGAGTGTGTGTATGAGGGTGTGTGTGAGAGTGTGTGTATGAGGGTGTGTGTATGAGGGTGTGTGTGTGAGAGTGTGTGTATGAGGGTGTGTGTGTGAGAGTGTGTGTATGAGGTGTGTGTGAGAGTGTTTGTATGAGGGTGTGTGTGTGAGAGTGTATGAGGGTGTGTGTGAGAGTGTGTGTATGAGGGTGTGTGTGTGAGAGTGTGTGTATGAGGGTGTGTGTGTGAGAGTGTGTGTATGAGGGTGTGTGTGAGAGTGTGTGTATGAGAGTGTGTGTGAGAGTGTGTGTATGAGAGTGTGTGTGAGAGTGTGTGAGGTGTGTGTGAGTGTGTATGAGGTGTGTGTGTGAGTGTGTTTATGAGGGTGTGTGTGAGTGTGTGTGAGTGTGTGTGTGTGTGTGAGAGTGTGTTTATGAGGGTGTGTGTGTGAGAGTGTGTGTATGAGGGTGTGTGTGTGAGAGTGTGTATGAGGGTGTGTGTGTGTGTGTGAGTGTGTGTGAGTGTGTGTGTGAGTGTGTGTGTGAGTGTGTGAGAGTGTGTATGAGGGTGTGTGTGTGAGAGTGTGTGTATGAGGGTGTGTGTGAGAGTGTGTATGAGAGTGTGTGTGTGAGTGTGTTTATGAGGGTGTGTGTGTGAGAGTGTGTGTGTGTGTGAGAGTGTGTGTTTATGAGGGTGCGTGTGTGAGAGTGTGTGTGTGTGTGTGTGTGTGAGAGTGTGTGTGTGTGTGTGTGTGTGTGTGAGAGTGTGTTTATGAGGGTGTGTGTGAGAGTGTGTGTATGAGGGTGTGTGTGTGAGTGTGTATGAGGGTGTGTGTGTGAGAGTGTGTGTGTGTGTGTGTGAGTGTGTGTGTGAGGTGAGTGTGAGTGTGTGTATGAGGGTGTGTGAGTGTGTGTGTGTGTGTGAGAGTGTGTTTATGAGGGTGTGTGTGTGTGTGTGAGTGTGTGTGTGTGAGTGTGTGTATGTGAGTGTGTTTATGAGGGTGTGTGTGTGAGAGTGTGTTTATGAGGGTGTGTATGTGAGAGTGTATGTGTGTGTGTGTGAGAGTGTGTGTGAGAGTGTGTTTATGAGGGTGTGTGTGTGTGTGTGTGTGAGTGTGTGTATGTGAGTGTGTTTATGAGGGTGTGTTTATGAGGGTGTGTGTGTGAGAGTGTATGTGTGTGTGAGTGTGTTTATGAGGGTGTGTGTGTGAGAGTGTATGTGTGTGTGTGTGAGAGTGTGTTTATGAGGGTGTGTGTGTGAGAGTGTGTGTGTGTGTGAGTGTGTGTATGTGAGTGTGTGTATGAGGGTGTGTGTGTGTCAAATGACTCCTCCCCCTTCATTCCTGTATGGACAACTTGGTTATCATACTACGTCAAGGTCACGCCCTTTGGTAATGATCCTACCATACTTCTACTCCTCCTCCTTCCTTCCTCCCTCCTTCCCTTCCTTCCTACATACTTCTACATTCCCTCCTTCCTTCCTCCCTCCTTCGTTCCTTCCTCCCTCCCTTCCTTCCTACATACATACTTCTACATTCCCTCCTTCCTTCCACCCTCCTCCCCTTCCTTCCTTCCTTCCTACAGACTTCTACCTTCCTTCCTGCCGCCCTCCTTCCCTACCCTACTTCTCCCTTCCTTCCTTCCTCCCTATACTTCTACTTCCTTCCTTCCTTCTGCCCTCTTTCCCTACCCAACTTCTACCTCCCTCCCTTCTTTCCTTCCTTTCTCCCTATACCATACTTCTACTTCCTTCCTCCCTCCTTCATTCCTTCCTCCCTCCCTTCCTTCCTACATACATACTTCTACATTCCCTCCTTCATTCTGCCCTCCTTCCCTCCCTACATACAGACTTCTACCTTCCCTCCTCCCCTCCCTTCCTTCCTACAGACTTCTACCTTCCCTCCTCCCCTCCCTTCCTTCCTACAGACTTCTACCTTCCCTCCTCCCTCCCTCCCTAAATAATAAACCTCTCGTTGCTTTTTGTTTCTTTTCTCTGAATATTTTTTAGTTGTTTGTCATAAAATAAGAAGTTTCTCACTTTTGGTTCTGATGAGTTTTGATAGTCGTCTTTATTTTGTATATTATTTTTTATTATATAAATGTATTATTATTTGTATTATATATTATATTGATCAATATTAATAATCTTGTTGCTTTGTGACTCAAACATCACAAAAATGACCAGATGTGCTGCATTTCTTTTGGTTTTACCTCAATATGAATTTAATATATTCAGATATATTATTTATTATGTAAAATAGAAAATAATCAATATAATTTTATCCGTCATCAAAAAATCCTCAAAAACTTCCTAAAATCACTTCCTGGACATCCTTCATATATTTAAACACATTTAAATCAGGACATCATTCATCACAAGACCCCGTGCATCAATCAATAAAGAGGAGGAAGGATTGTTTTAAATCTCTTTTATTCATAATAATTCCTGCTTGTGTTAATTATCACACGTCTAAAAGATTAATTCATAAAAACATGTGTGACAAAACTAGCAGCCGGTTAATAAACGTGTGATCATAACTGTGAAGAGGAGTAAAACATGTGTTAGAATCATCACAGCTGCATTCTCTCTCCTGGCCACCAGGGGGCGACTCCTCTGGTTGTATAGAAGTCTATGCTTCATGTGTTAAAGCTGCATTCTCTCTCCTGACCACCAGGGGGCGACTCCTCTGGTTGTATAGAAGTCTATGCTTCATGTGTTAAAGCTGCATTCTCTCTCCTGGCCACCAGGGGGCGACTCCTCTGGTTGTATAGAAGTCTATGCTTCATCTGTTGAAGCTGCATTCTCTCTCCTGACCACCAGGGGGCTCCTCTGGTTGTATAGAAGTATATGCTTCATGTGTTAAAGCTGCATTCTCTCTCCTGACCACCAGGGGGCGACTCCTCTGGTTGTATAGAAGTCTATGCTTCATGTGTTAAAGCTGCATTCTCTCCTGACCACCAGGGGGCGACTCCTCTGGTTGTATAGAAGTCTATGCTTCATGTGTTAAAGCTGCATTCTCTCTCCTGGCCACCAGGGGGCGACTCCTCTGGTTGTATAGAAGTCTATGCTTCATGTGTTGAAGCTGCATTCTCTCTCCTGACCACCAGGGGTTGACTCTTTGTCTCAGTCTCAAGTATTCTTCTATACAGCATGATGTCATCATTTATACTTTATGGTCATTTAGCGTCAACAGGCCATGAAGCAGGGGGCGCTTTAGGGGCGGGGCTTAAGGTGATGGACAGGTCTCCACCAGAGACGATACAGCGTCTTTATGTAACTCCTCCTGTCCTAATATGGTCACTTCCTGTTTACGAGTAAAATCAAGACTTAAAAACTTCCACAAACCAACAAATGACGTCAACGCGGTCCAAACCAACAACAACAACACAAAGATATGAAAACACTTGTCACATCGGAGGAGCAACGAGAAAACGATCACTTCATAGTGAACAAACATTTAATCTATATTCAGTAAATAAACACATAATAATAATAATTGTATTATTATTGTGAGAGAGCTGAGGGTTCACTAGACTTGTGAGGACATTTACCTTCTTTACACCTGTAGCTGCTCACACACACACTCACACACACACACACACTCACACCTCTAAATAGTGGAACCAGGGTATTGATAAGCAGACAGATCAATAATCAATAAAAGCCTCACAAGTAAACATCATGTGACCAACACCTGATGGAGGAGCAGCAGGTGATGTTAGTGATGTCACAGCCTGGTCACATGATGAGGGATAATCAATACGGGATCATCAATGAGGGATAATCAATATGAGCAGAAAGATTTGAGAGAGTTAGGAACTGAAAAGTGGATTATTTATTGAAGATCTTTGTGTGTTTTACTTTTTGCTCTTATGATCAAAATGATCTATCAATCAATCAGCTAATCAATCAGCTAATCAAGTCATTGAGTGATGCCTCTTCCTCGTGTAACGGGATGTTCTCTCGTTATGTTTTGGAATAATTTATTAATCCTCTGATCAATATTCAGTTTACTGGAGAGAATCAGGAGAAATCTGCAAATGTTTGGAGTTCAGAGCCGATCAATCGATCAATCGTAGTTGATCAAGTTTTGTGCGAGTGTATCTGTGTGTGTGTGTGTATGTGTGTGTGTATCTGTATGTGTGTGTGTATCTGTGTGTGTATCTATCTGTGTGTGTGTATCTGTGTGTGTGCGTGTATCTGTGTGTGTGTATCTGTGTGTATGTATCTGTGTGTGTGTATCTGTGTGTGTGTATCTGTGTGTGTGTATCTGTGTGTGTGTGTGTATCTGTGTGTGTGTATCTGTGTGTGTGTATCTGTGTGTGTGTGTATCTGTGTATCTGTGTGTGTGTATCTGTGTGTGTGCGTGAGTGTGTGTGTATGTGAGTGTGTGTGTGTGTGTCTGTGTGTGTGTCTGTGAGTGTGTCTGTGTGTCTGTGAGTGTGTGTGTATGTGTGTGTCTGTGTGTCTGTGAGTGTGTGTCTGTGTGTGTGTCTGTGAGTGTGTGTCTGTGTGTCTGTGAGTGTGTGTGGGTGTATGTGTGTCTGTGTGTGTGTGTCTGATGTTCCTGACCGTCTCTCATATCTTTTTATTCTCTTTTTCACACTCATGTTTTCACCGTTCCAGAATCCAAAACCTGAAGCAGCAGCAACTAGTCCCCGTCCTCCCGGACCCCCCCAGACCCCCCAGACCCTCTAGGACCCTCCAGACCCTGTAGGACCCCCCAGACCCTGTAGGACCCTCCAGACCCTGTAGGACCCCCCAGACCCTCTAGGACCCTCCAGACCCTGTAGGACCCCCCAAACCCTCCAGGACCCCCCAGACCCTGAGACCGTGTCCTCAGCTGCAGGTGCCTCCACGCTGCGGCAGCGTGGTCTCTGGTGGCAGATGGACCCGGGAGGAGAAGATGATTGGGGGGGGGGGGGGGCTCACGTCCACCATGTTGCTGCCCCCCCCCCCCCCCCACACACACACACACACACCCCTCCTCCTTCCCCCCAAGCCCTATGAATAAAACATGTCCACCCCCATTATATAGCGGCAGGAATGTCATGTTCCTGTCTCCCTCTGAAACAACAGCAGGCCTGTGATGGGGGGGGGGGGGGGGGGGGGGGTACTCCCAAGCATCATCCTCCTCCTCATCCTCCTCCTCCTCCTCCGGCCCAAAGGCAGCGGCAGCAGGAGGGGATCACACCGGCAGCCGGACCGCTGCTCCGTCACGCGGCGTTGCATCGCAATGCTATTATTAAGCCGCACGTGCACGCGCGCACATATAACACGCGCGCGCACGGACAGGTAGGCTCATCCTCTCAAGGTCAAAATAAATAAATAAACAGGTTGTTTTGGGAAACTCGGGACGGGCCGTGTGCGCGTGCGCGCGTGTGTCTGCGCGTGCGGAGACAAAGAGCCGCGGCCGAGTCCCGCAGTGAGTCTCCCCGCTCTGCCCTCACCCTCTCCCGGCTACAGGGAGCTGGACAGGCCGGTCCCCCTGGACGACAAACATCTGGATGGGAGGAGCGGGGAGGAGGAGGAGGAGGAGGAGGAGGAGGAGGGGGCGCAGGAATGAGCGGTTGGATTCCGTTAGTAGGTGAAGGCTCCCGGTGTGGATGGTGGTGATGATGACGGTGGTGAGAAAACGAGGGGAAGAGGAGGAGTGGGGATGTGAACCACTCACCCTCTGACAGCTCCAGCTCCAGCTCCGCCAGCCGGGCTCGGATCTCCAACGGTACCGACGACGCCTCGCGGTCCGCCATTCAGCTCGTGCGCGGAGTAAAACAACACACCTCTCCCGGTTGCTGCCTCCTCTTCCTCCTCTTCCTCCTCGGCGGCGGCCCCTCCTCGGCGGAGGCGCGCGAGAGACGTCGGGGCGTCGAGAAAGAACAAAGAGGGGTAACGAACGCGGCTCCGGTTCTCCGTTAACGGGGGTCCGCCATGAAGCGGTGAAGACCCCCGGTCGCTCGGTGCCGTCGCGGTGCTGCTGCCGGTGATGATGAGGAGGCTCGCGCGCAGCCCCAGTCAGCGCCGTTCGCAGCTTCTTGCCGCTGGTGTCACGTGACTCCACGGAGGAAGGAGGCGCGTGCCCGCTCATCACCGGCAGGGGGCGCCGCGCGCAGCCGCATTTTACAGCGCGCGGTGACGGTGTAGTTTTCCACATGAACCACTAATCTGGATTTCATTTAAATATATTCTCATCTTTATAAGTTATTTTTGTTTCGTAAATGTACTAAAGGGAAATAAAAAGAAGTAAATATATTACAAATAATATAAAGTTAATAAAAATATATATATACATTTAAAAGCTTCAATATCACTTGTTTTAATTTAATTATTTAATTTGTGTTTATTATAGATCTGGGAGGGAAATTATATTTACATTTAATTAAATACATAACATAAATGTATAAGCTTCAACATTACTTTCTCAAGAAGATAAATTAAAAATAAATTATATTAAAACTGAATAACATTTAAATATAGAATTAAAAGCTTCAAATGAAATAGTTTTAAGTTATTAAAATATTGTGGGTACTGTTAACATAGGAGGGAAATTATTCTGAACACAATATTTTAATAAATACAAATTATATTTCAAAGCTTTGATATAACTTTCTTTTTTAAGAAGGTCAAATGAATGAAAACAAATGTCTTTAAATTAAATTAATTAAAATATAAAATTATCAATTTTGAAAGAAATTAAATAATATTCTTATTAAATAAATTAAAATGTAAAATGTAAAGCTTCAATCTCCATTTTGTCATTTCGGTACATTGTCTTTCACACAATTTAATGTCACCCTCTTATTCACTTAGCTGACAACATTAAAGCCTAAACAACAACAATCATGTTTATTTATTAAATGTCCACATCCTGCCTCTCTGGTTGATGTATTTGACTCGTTATGACAGAATAACGTGGTTAGTATTAAAGGTCAAGCAGCCGCTAATCAAGTGGCAGCATTAGTCTCATCAGTGATGACGTCACACAGACCTCCACAAATCACAGCGTCCTCCTTGTGAAGCTGAACGTGTGTCATGTGACTCGCCTGCCACCTGCTGGTGAGCAGGCGCAACCGCAGCACCGCGACGTCACAGGGAAACATTGAATCAGTTATTGATTGATCACAGAGAGCACTTCTAACTTCAAAGGCACTTTAATGTCCGCTCACCAATATGTACATCTGTACAGAGTCACGCATGCCGTCTACGTTTAAAAGGCTGCACGCCAACAGAAAGAGCCTCAGGCGTCCCGAGGGTCCTGAACACACCGCACTGAGCACTGCTGTCAAATAAAAAGATCCAACCAATTCTAAAAGGAAAGTTTAAAAAAAGTCACGCCGAGAGAAAAGTGTTCAGTGTTAAAGGTGTAAAGGTATCCAGAGCTTTGAGGGGAACGGCGGACTGAACCTCGGTACCTGAAGGCCTCACCAGGCTGACGTTTACCTGGAGACCCACGAGAACACAGAACACAGAAACACCAGAACAGAAGAACAGGAGAACAGAAGAACAGGAGAACACTAGAACACGAGAACACAAGAACAGGACAACACAAGAACAGAAGAACACGAGAACACAGAACACAGAAACACCAGAACACCAGAACAGAAGAACAGGAGAACACCAGAAAAGGAGAACAGAAGAACACGAGAACACAAACACCAGAACACCAGAACAGAAGAACAGGAGAACACCAGAACAGGAGAACACGAGAACACAGAACACAGAAACACCAGAACAGAAGAACAGGAGAACACCAGAACAGGAGAACACTAGAACACGAGAACACAAGAACACTAGAACACGAGAACAGGAGAACACGAGAACAGGAGAACACAGAAACACGAGAACACCAGAACAGGAGAACACGAGAACACGAGAACAGAAGAACAGGAGAACACTAGAACAGAAGAACAGGAGAATACAAGAACAGGAGAACAGGAGAATACAAGAACAGGAGAACACCAGAACAGGAGAACACCAGAACAGGAGAACACCAGAACAGGAGAACACTAGAACAGGAGAACACGAGAACAGGAGAACACGAGAACACGAGAACACGAGAACAGGAGAACACAAGAACAGGAGAACAGGAGAACACCAGAACAGGAGAACACTAGAACAGAAGAACAGGAGAACAGAAGAACACAAGAACAGGAGAACACCAGAACAGGAGAACACTAGAACCCAAGAACACTAGAACCCAAGAACACTAGAACAGGAGAACAGAAGAACACTAGAACACTAGAACACCAGAACACGAGAACAGGAGAACAGGAGAACACAAGAACAGGAGAACAGAAGAACACCAGAACAGGAGAACACTAGAACAGGAGAACACGAGAACAGAAGAACAGGAGAACACTAGAACAGAAGAACACTAGAACAGGAGAACACTAGAACAGAAGAACACTAGAACAGAAGAACACTAGAACACGTGTAGGGAACAACAAGTGAAGAAATAAACATCCTGTACAGAAGAACCACGAATACATGGAGAGGAGAGCCCAACAGAACCTCTGAAGACCTCACACATCCGACCTGGACCTGGACCCTGGACCTGGACCCTGGACCTGGACCCTGGACCTGGACCTGGGCCCTGGACCTGGGCCCTGGACCCTGGACCCTGGACCTGGACCCTGGACCCTGGACCTGGGCCTGGGCCCTGGACCTGGACCCTGGACCCTGGACCTGGACCTGGGCCCTGGATTCTGGACCCTGGACCCTGGACCCTGGACCTGGGCCCTGGATCCTGGACCCTGGGCCCCCGGTCTTCGTTTGGCCCCTCATGGTGTGAAGCCACAGATGATTCAAGACATTAATACATGTTCAGTTTATGTGAAGAAAAAAAAAGTTAAAGAAAGTGTCCTCTTGTTCCAGCGGATGTGATCACCGTGGCAACAGAGACGGCTCGGACGCCTGGCCCGGAAAGGTGGGGGCGCGCCCCTCCTCCAAAGGGGCGGGGTCAGCGGGCGACAGCAGCTCATTGGACGACGCCCTCTGGCAGATCGCAGCGTAGCTGGGCCTCTTGGACTCCTGGCCAATCAGAGCACAGGTTCACTGTCAAACACGCGACACATGTAGAGCGCTCTGTCGTACTGATGCATTCTGGGGGACGACGAGACGTTTGTGTGCGAGCTTCTGCGATGTGTGTCGTTGGCTGCTCGTGTCTAACAGAAGCCATGTTGTCGTTTACGATCATTTGGGGGAGGAGCCTGTGGGGTGCTCGCGGTGCTACTGTCACTTTAAGGTTTCACGGTCTCTTGAGCGCTCGACTTTTCCTCAACGACCACATCGAACTTTTGAGACTGGGACGTCTTGACGAGGAGACGTCAAACCAAAAGCTGAACTCTAAACCGTCAGCGCCACACGCGTCTTACCGGGTCCGGGTCCCGTGTCGGCGGCGCCGGTTGGGCCTCGCCGCTCTCCCCCGCACGCCGCTCCACATTCCTGCAGAACAAAGTCACACCAGATGAAACTCAGCAGCGGGCCGAGAGCCGGAGGAGCGGAGCGGCCACTCACTGGTCTGAGGTCTGCTCCGGGGGCGCCGCCGGCGCCGATGGACTCACTGCAGTCTGGGAAGAGCAGCAGAAGAGAGACACGGTCGTACACAGGCTGAGGGGTGTGTGTGTGTGTGTGTGTGTGTGTCGCACAGAGTCACCTTGGCGGCGCCGTCCTCTGAAGGTACCGGTGCCGTGGCGACGTTTGCCGAAGGCAGAGGAGGGAAGCTGGTGAGGCCGAGCTCGGGGGGAGGAGTTGGCTGGCAGGGAGGCGACTGATTGGCTGAATTCTACACAAACACAAACACACACAGTCAACACACGACGAGCTTCAAACTCCCAGAATGCTCTCTGGCTACTCACTCCAGCGGCTCGGTCCCAGGACCGGGCGTTGTCCCTCCTCCACTGGCTGAAGGTTCCTCTCCTTCAGAGACGCAAACAACAACATCAACAAGCTGAGGGACCAGCACCACCATCATCACCATCACCACCATCATCACCATCATCATCACCAGCACCACCATCATCACCATCATCATCATCACCACCACCACCACCATCACCACCACCACCACCACCACCACCATCATCACCATCACCACCATCATCATCAGCACCACCATCATCACCATCATCATCATCACCACCACCACCACCATCACCACCATCACCATCATCACCATCACCATCACCAGCACCACCATCATCACCATCACCACCATCACCATCACCAGCACCACCATCATCACCATCACCACCACCATCACCACCACCATCATCACCATCACCACCACCATCACCACCATCATCACCATCAACACCAGCACCACCATCACCACCATCATCACCACCACCATCACCACCACCACCATCATCACCACCACCATCACCACCACCACCATCATCATCACCATCACCACCACCATCACCATCACCACCACCATCACCAGCACCACCACCATCAGGTGTGTGGGTGTCGTTACCTTCCCCGGTCAGAAGGGGGCGCCCTTCCCCCTCGGCTCTGACGGCGTGCGTTGCCCCGTGAGCGTCCTCGACTCGCCGCCGGCAGAGAGGAGGAGCGGTCGCCCGCCGGCGGCTCCGACGGGGATCCGGTCGGGCCGGGCTGCCGGCGGTCCCGGGGGCCGGCCCACCGGGAGCCCCTCCTGGAGGAGACGGGTCATGAGCGCTCACACACACACACACACACAGGAAGTGGAGCGGCGAGGGGACGAGCGGCGTGTACCTCGGCCGGTGAGGGCTGTAGGGCTGGAAGTCGGAGAACCCGTTCATGATGTCGTTCATCAGCGTCTGGTGCTGGCGACACAAACAACAACAACAACAGCAGCGGGTGAGACGCCACGCTCGGAGGACCCGTCACACGCCATGTGGCCGGCGGCGCTCACCTCGGCGCAGTCCGGATAGCCGGCCGCCGCCCACACCTCGTGGGTGAGGTCGTACAGCTGCTGGTGGGGGCCGGGGGGGTAGCGGGGCGCGTACGGGTCCGGCGGGGGGGGCCGGGGGCCGAAGGAGGAGGCCCCCAGGGGCCGGGCCTTGATCCTCACCATGACCGGCTTCCCCTGGAACGCCCGGACCTCCTCTCTCAGGTACTTGTAGGCCTGAACACAGACGGAGCAGCTGGAGACCAGGAGGACGAAGAGGAGGAAGAGGAGGAGTTGTGTTCACCTGCTGAGCGTCGGGTTCCGACTCGAAGGTCACGAACCAGTTGTCGCTGCCCACAAACTCACAGCTCAGGAACTTTGGGAGGTTCTCCTCGTCAAAGAGAGACTCCACCTCCTGGAGGAGAGAGTGACACACATGGAGGGGTGAGGAGGAGAGGGGGGGGGAGGAGGAGATGAAGAGGAGAGGAGGGGATGAGGAGGAGATGAAGAGGAGAGGAGGAGAGGGGGGGGGATGAGGAGGGTATGAAGAGGAGAGGAGGAGGGGGGATGAGGAGGAGGGTATGAAGAAGAGGAGGAGAGGGGGGGCATGAGGAGGAGGAGGGTATGAAGAGAAGAGGAGGAGGGGATGAAGAGGAGAGGAGGAGGGGGGGATGAGGAGGAGGGTATGAAGAGGAGAGGAGGAGGGGGGGATGAGGAGAAGGAGGGGATGAAGAGGAGGAGGAGGGTATGAAGAGGAGAGGAGGAGAGGGGATGAGGAGAAGGAGGGATGAAGAGGGAGGAGGGGGGGATGAGGAGGAGGGTATGAAGAGGAGAGGAGGAGAGGGGGGATGAGGAGAAGGAGGGGATGAAGAGGGGAGGAGGAGGGGGGGATGAGGAGGAGGGTATGAAGAGGAGAGGAGGAGGGGATGAGGAGAAGGAGGGGATGAAGAGAGGAGGAGGGGGGGGATGAGGAGGAGGGGATGTAGAGGAGAGGAGGAGGGGATGAAGAGGAGAGGAGATGGGGGGGATGAGGAGGAGGGTATGAAAAGAAGAGGAGGAGAGGGGGGGAGACACATGGAGGGGTGAGGAGGAGAGGAGGGGGGGATGAGGAGAGGAGATGAAGAGATGAAGAGGTGGAGAGGATGAAGAGTAGGAGAGGAGATGAAGAGGAGAGGATGAAGAGTAGGAGAGGAGATGAAGAGGAGAGGATGAAGAGGAGAGGAGATGAAGAGGAGAGGAGAGGAGATGAAGAGGAGAGGATGAAGAGGAGATGAAGAGGAGAGGAGGAGAGGAGATGAAGAGGAGAGGATAGAGGAGGTGCTCCTGCCTCCTGAGGGGTGGTGCTGGGGATCTCCCTCAGGATAAGGACACAGCGGCTCTGACTGGGCCGGACCTTCAGCCCACACGGCGCCACCTGCACCAGCGGCAGAGCTGTGGACCAATGAGAGGAGAGGAGGTCACACCTTCAGGCCCCTCCCCCGACAGGACGTGACATCACGCGGTCGGAGGCGGACCTTTCAGGATGCGTGCGATGAGGTCCAGGTCCGTGCTGAGGCTCTTGATCTTGTCCAGGCTGGCCAGCGTCGCTATGGAAACGTACTGGTCGCCGTCCATCTGGGAGGTGAGGTACAGGTCGGTGCCGAGGTGCTCCCGGGTCAGGCAGGACTCCAGAACCCGCCGCAGCTCCTCGTCTCCTGGAACCAAACACGTCCCGTCAGAGACGGCGCTCCCCGGGGGGGTGGAGTCAACACGGCGGACTGCGGCGCTACCGGAGAGAGGCGGGTCCACCGGCTCGCGGTTCACCGGAGGAGGAGCTTCAGCGGACGGCGGCAGGTACTCCGGGGCGCCGGCCTCGGCCACGCCCACTCCCACGGCCTCCAGCTGGAACGCCGGCTCGTACCCTAAAACGTCAGCGGAGACGCGGTGGATTGTGGGTAATCTGTCCCGTAACGTACGACGACGAACATAAAGGACGGCAGACTACCTTCCTGATTGGTCAGCACGCCGGGGAACTGCAGCCACGGCGCCTGCAGGTAGGCGGGGCCCGCCACGCTCAAGTCAAAGCCGTGATTGGTCCACGCCTCGGCATCGGGGTTCAGGCCGGGGGAGGACGCGGGCGCCTGAAGAGGAAGACGACAGGAAACGGAGATGAAGGTCACGCCGGGCAGCGGCGCCATGTTCCCCCAGCAGCGCATCGATATGAACCAATGAGACGACAGGAAACACATCAAGGTCAACTTCTGTTAGAGGTGTAGACCGCGGGGTCAGAGGTCACCTGACTCACAGGCGGGCGGTCCGTGTGCCAGTCCCACACGGTGCTGTAGGGGTACGCGCCCAGCAGCGGCTCAGAGGCCCGGGCCGGAGTCCGGCCCGCGGCGCCGGACGCCCCCCGGGCCCAGAGCCCACCGGGCTCCTCCTCCGGGCCCAGCCTGGTCCAGGGGTGGGGGCAGAGGCGGCGGACGGAGGCGTCGGCGTCGTCCCCCAGCAGCTCCGACACCATCTCCCTCATGCCCCCCTCCCTCTCGCCCTCCTCGGGGCACAGGAAGTGGATCTCGTAGGACGGCGTCGAGGCGTAGACGTCGATCTGACCCGGGTCCACCGGCACCGCAAGGGCCCCGGAGGACCCGTCACTGTGGGACGTCTCAGGAGGAGAGCCGTCGGGGTCAGGGGTCACCTCCTGAGACGCCTGACCCTTCATCCCATCCGGGCCGTCTGGTGGAGCTGCCGCCTGAGGCACCTCCACCTCAGGCTCCGCCTCCACCTCCACCTCAAGCTCCGCCTCCACCTCCACATCAAGCTCCGCCTCCAGCTCCACCTCCACCTCCGCCTCCACCTCCAGCTCCACCTCCACCTCAGGCTCCGCTTCCAGCTCCACCTCCACCTCAGGCTCCACCTCAGGCTCCGCCTCCACCTCAGGCGCCACCTCCACCTCCAGCTCCACCTCCACCTCAATCTCCGCCTCCACCTCCGCCCAGTCGGACTCTGAGCTCTGACTGTCTCCGAGCCCCGACAACAGGAAGCGGTTCTGCTCAGGGGAAACATCGGTGACATCATCGGGTTTGGCGTTCTCCGCGGCGTGTCTCACGGGGGCCTCCTGGCGCGGCGGGTCCGACACCACGGCGGCTCTCACGGCGTCAGGTGGAAGCGCGGCGCGGCGGCGAGGAGGGGGCGGGGTGCCGCTCGGTTCAAACGCCGGATTGCTTGAGCCGACGTCTAATTGGTCGGATGTGACGGAGGCGTGTTGGAGGTCAGAGGGCGGCGGTGGATCCGCGTGGCGGCAGAAGGCGGTCGGCTCAATGGCCGAGAGGCCGGAGGACCCCTCGGTGAGGGGGGTCTCCGCCGTGCCCACGTGACCTCCGTCAGGCTCCTCCTTCCTGGCGACGCCCACAGGGATGGCGTCGCTCTGCAGGGAGGGGTTGTCCGCCGGCTGGAGGTCGAGCTGCGAAGGACTCGGGCCGCGAGGCGCCGGTTCAGGAGCGCCCGCGGCCCGATGGACCCGCTGCTGGTCCGACTCACAGAGACCGCGGCCCAGAGCCCTGAAGGCACCGCCAAGCTCCGCCTCCTGGAAACGAACCAGAGGGCACACACTCTGCACAGGGGCCTCGTCCTCCTCCTCACACGGCCTTTGATCTGTGTGTGATGTCATCAACATGTACTCCTTGGCCTCATCCTGGTGACAGTCTTCAGGCCCCTGAGGCCCCTGAGGCTCCTGAGGCTCCTCGCTGGTTGCCGGGGGCAGCGGGTCCCAGGGAGAGTCTCCCTGCTGAGGGGCGGCGAGTGGCAGCACGGCGCCATGAGCCGGAGCCGGAGCCGGCGCCTCGTGGCCCCGGACCGCGAAGAGCGCCTCGCCGTCCGATTGGCCGGCTGCCGCGGGCCGAGCAGCTGTCCCCGGCTCCGCGGCTCCAGCTGTTTGGGATTGGCCGAGGTCGTGTTCAAGGTCGTGTTCAAGGTCGTGTTCAAGGTCGTCGGGGTCGATGGAACAAATGCTGTAGAAGCTCCGGGTCCTGGTGTCCAGGCCGGGACGCAGCGCCGTGGCGCGGACCTCCTCCTCCTCCTCCTCCTCCTCCTCCTCCTCCTCCTCCTCCTCCTCCTCCTGCTGCTCCTCCTGCTGCTGCTCCTCCTGCTGCTCCGCTTTGGGGGAAGCTGCCTCTCTCCGCGGGCCGGCCCCCCGGCAGTGAGGCGAGCGGGGGGGCCGCCTGGTGAACCACTGGGCCCGCAGCGCCGCGTTCTCCAGAATCTTCCGTTCGGCCGACATGTGCGCGGGCACCTCCATGTAGGGGGCCGGCTCGCTGCCGGGCCCGCCGGGCGCCGGGTCCGCCCGGGGGTTCTCGGTCAGAATTCCCTCGTTGTCACGGCGATAGCCGGCCTGCTTCAGGTCTCCGGCGCCGCCCGGCGGAACCTTATAGTCCGGGTGCGGGCGCCCCTCCTCGTCCTGCGGAGGCTTCTTGTGAGCCGGCGTGTCCTCCTCCTCCTCCTCCAGGCACACGTGCTGCGCCACGGCCCCCTGCTGGCGGCCCCGGGGCCCCCCGCCATGTAGCAGACTGCTCCTCTCGCCGGGGGGGCCGGGGTTCAGCTCCTTACTAAAGCAGCACCCCATCTTCACCGGCCTGGAGTGGGAATAAAGCACGAGACTTCTGTGGCACGCAGAGGACGAGAGAGCCGAGCAGGACGAGAGAAACCCCCCCCCCCCTCCTGCCCCGGCCTGCACGGTTTCCCCCTCCACTGCCCAGAATAGCAAATGTGAAGGCGCTCACATGTCTCTGCCACTCAACAGTGTGTGTGTGTGTGTGTGAGAATGTATGGAAGCCCTAGTTAGGCTGCAGTTTGAGGGGTCAGCACGTGTCTCGGGGGCCACCAACCACAGAGCAGGAAAGCTGCAGAGTCCACTACTCCCCCTGCTCCCCCCCTCCCCCCCTCCTCCCTTCCCACCATTCACGTATCCTTCCCTCCCACTGACACCTTTCCCTTTGAGTTGCATCAGTTCTGCTATAGATTCCTCCTCCTCCTCCTCCTCCTCCTCCTCCTCCTCCTCCTCACGAGGCCCCAACCATCAATCAGGTCAATTGTATTGTTTGATACATTTCTCACGTTTCTATGACTTTGTTATCTTGTTATTTCTACTTCACAGAAACACAACACGTACGTCGGTCCTGAGACGTTCCTCTCTCTCTTCCCGTTAGAAGTATTCAGATGGAGGTCTGAGGTTGCCATGGTGATGTTGTAATAATAATAAGAGGCAAACGTTAGACCATAAAATAAACTGACGGGACTTTTCCAAACACTTAGTTGAATGTGGTTGTGAGATGTGACAATGAAGGGGTTCCCACCAGCTCGCGTGTGTGTGTGTGTGTGTGTGTGTGTGTGTGAGTGTGTGTGTGTGTGAGAGAGCTCAGTACCTGGAAGAAGTAGAAGTATCCTGGACCCAGCGCTTCCAGCTGGAACGTCACCTGTAGATCAGCTGGACACAGAAGATGCTGGGGCGACGTCATGTGACTCGACGGGCTGATGGAGTGGTCTATGGGTGGGGGGGGGAGAGACAGAGAGAGAGAGAGAGAGAGAGAGAGGAAATGAGTCCCAACACCAGCTGACATGATGGAAACATTGACTACTGGTAAACACCAACAAGTCTCTGCTGGTAAACACCAACAGGACTCTACTGGTAAACACCAACAGGACTCTACTGGTAAACACCAACAGGACTCTACTGGTAAACACCAACAGGACTCTACTGGTAAACACAAACAGGACTCTACTGGTAAACACAAACAGGACTCTACTGGTAAACACCAACAGGACTCTACTGGTAAACACAAACAGGACTCTACTGGTAAACACCAACAGGACTCTACTGGTAAACACCAACAGGACTCTACTGGTAAACACAAACAGGACTCTACTGGTAAACACCAACAGGACTCTACTGGTAAATAAACACCAACAGGACTCTACTGGTAAACACAAACAGGACTCGACTGGTAAACACCAACAGGACTCTACTGGTAAACACCAACAGGACTCTACTGGTAAACACAAACAGGACTCGACTGGTAAACACCAACAGGACTCTACTGGTAAACACCAACAGGACTCTACTGGTAAACACCAACAGGACTCTACTGGTAAACACCAACAGGACTCTACTGGTAAACACAAACAGGAATCTACTGGTAAACACAAACAGGACTCGACTGGTAAACACCAACAGGACTCTACTGGTAAACACCAACAGGACTCTACTGGTAAACACAAACAGGACTCTACTGGTAAACACCAACAGGACTCTACTGGTAAACACCAACAGGACTCTACTGGTAAACACCAACAGGACTCTACTGGTAAACACAAACAGGACTCTACTGGTAAACACCAACAGGACTCTACTGGTAAACACAAACAGGACTCTACTGGTAAACACCAACAGGACTCTACTGGTAAACACAAACAGGACTCTACTGTTAAACACCAACAGGACTCTACTGGTAAACACCAACAGGACTCTACTGGTAAACACAAACAGGACTCTACTGGTAAACACCAACAGGACTCTACTGGTAAACACAAACAGGACTCTACTGGTAAACACAAACAGGACTCTACTGGTAAACACCAACAGGACTCTACTGGTAAACACAAACAGGACTCTACTGGTAAACACAAACAGGACTCTACTAGTAAACACAAACAGGACTCTACTGGTAAACACCAACAGGACTCTACTGGTAAACACAAACAGGACTCTACTGGTAAACACCAACAGGACTCTACTGGTAAACACAAACAGGACTCTACTGGTAAACACCAACAGGACTCTACTGGTAAACACCAACAGGACTCTACTGGTAAACACCAACAGGACTCTACTGGTAAACACAAACAGGACTCTACTAGTAAACACAAACAGGACTCTACTGGTAAACACCAACAGGACTCTACTGGTAAACACAAACAGGACTCTACTGGTAAACACCAACAGGACTCTACTGGTAAACACCAACAGGACTCTACTGGTAAACACCAACAGGACTCTACTGGTAAACACGCAGGTGACCAGCAGGTGAACGTCTCTGTCACTAAAACATTTGTATTAAGTCAAAATATATATATATAACCCTAATTTATTCAATAAACCTTTATAATCCCATTCTGAGCTGTTGTAGTCACAGTAAAACACTAACTGGATTAAAGATTACGTGATGACGTCACACTTTCCGTCAGAAACGTTTCTGTCTGACAACAAACTGACATTAACGGCTGATCTCGGATCCGTTTAACCGACTCTAACGGTCTTTTGGTTCCTCGTTACGGTTCACCGGGGCGTTGAAACGAGACGAATCAAACACGCACACACCGGTGGCGTTAACGGAGTTTTAACGTCTTTTCCGGTGTATTACCGGGAGTTCATGCGCAGCGGGGGCGGCCAACGGGCACTTCCGGGCTAACTCAAGCTAGCTAGCTAGCTAGCTGCCGTTAACCGAAGCAAGCCGGCGTGCAGCGGGCGAACCGCGTGAGCGCGTGAAGGCCGACGCGTCACTCTGTGCGGTGTGACTCACCTGTTCCCTGTGCTCCTCTTCCTCCTCTTCCTCCTGCTGCTGCTGCCGTGACGTCGAGCTTGGTTCGCGGCTGTCTCTGCGGGCCGTTTGCGGGACTTCGCTTCGGGTCTTTTCCGCCCGTTGAAGTTTCTTTTTTCGGGACGAGCTGACGCACGCGCACGTTGTCGTTGCTATGGAAACATCCGAACGTTGTGAATACATATGTGTATTTATTTCTATCTATTTTGTAACAGTTGTATTAATTCAGGTTTTATTTAGAAACACGGAGGTTTTGAGGCGAGACAGTTTAACAGGAAAACCCAAAATATTTTTATTATTATTATTATTATAATTATATATAATTGGATTAAAAATCTATTAACTTAAATTGATTAAAATTAACTTTAACTACACGCTACTCTGTGTAGGTTATATGGAAAGACTGCGTTAAATAAATATCCATAAATAATTAGTATTGTTGTAAATTAATATTATTTTTTATTTTATTGAATCAAATAAATCTTAACTATTAAAATTAAACTACTCCACTACTTGAGATAAAATATGTTGGTGACCTTAAAGTAGTCAAATTAAAAAATAAATATTATATATATATATATATCTATAAAATGATCTTATAATGTGTCTAAAATATATGTCTAAAATATACAAATTATCATATAAGGATATGTCTAAAATATATGTATCAATTATGTTTCTGTTTCAAAGCTTTCTCGAAGACATTCTGGGTGGATGTTAAACATTTTATTTCTTATTTTGTTCATCAAATTGTATTTATTATTATTACAATAATATTAAATTAAAATTGTAAAAGTCTAAAAAGATGTATAAAGCTTGTAAAAGAGCCACCACATGGGTTTGTTAATTATAAATGAACATACATTAAAGAACATAAATAGCTGTTTGGCTCCCCTCACGTAGGAAATCAAGAAACACCTTCAGAATAAGAGCTCAGAGTATAAGATAACAGTCACGTGTACAGTTTAATAAAATAAATACATAACGAGTCAGTCCTAAACAAAGAGTTCCTCGAGCAGTGACTCAATCCCCCAGCATGCTCTCTGGCCGGCTCAGGCGTACAGGCTCCAGTAGATGGTGTTGAAGAGCAGGTAGGACAGCGGGAAGGCGAGGCGCGAGTACGAGTCGATGACGTAACTGTTGCTGACGAACAGGTCCACGTTCTCGCGCACCGACCGCTGCCGGCGGAGGCGGGTCCCCTCGCGGGGCCGCGCATCCGGGGCGTCGAGGGGGTCAGAGGTCAGGAAGGGCGGCGAGCTGCCCGCGAACGGGGTCAGCTCCACGTCGTTGTCATGGAAACAGCCGTCGAAGGCCATCGCCTGGCTGGCGTTGAAGGTGGAGGGGATCTGGAGAGATGAGTGACGTCACGTTTGAAGACTAATCAATACATGTGATCAAACATCACAAAGATTCACTTTATTCAGTCTTTTAGGACCGGAAATAGAAGCAGATCTTTAACAACAATGAAATATTTTAAAGAAAATGACTTTTAAAAAGTTATGATCTTATGCGTGTTGTGTTTCATTTGTAAAAATATACATTTTTAAAAATATACATTTTTTAATCCCAAGAAAAATCATTGTGATTGCTCAAAAATAAAAAAAATAAAAAGCTATACAATTGTATTCAAGAAGTAATACTTACAATAATAGAACAACAATAAAAGTGAAGCGAATCAATTTAGAGAAATAAAATCTTATTTTGTTAAAATAGAAGGAAAAACATTGTGATTTAAGCAATACATTATATTCAATAAATTAATAATTACAATAATAGGAAAAAAAATAAAAGTGAAAAATAAAATAGATAATTATCATTGCGCTTGATTTAACGGAAACATTAAATGTATTATGTTATTTATTATAAATGTAGTGCAGTTGAAATAAATGAAGTGTCACAGATTAATGCTGTAATGTCCCCGTGTGTCCACTAGAGGGCGACGTGACGTCACACACGCGCTGACCTTGCCCCTCTTCATCTTCCTCATCTCCTCCAGGGTGGTGCAGTAGTTCACCGCCGCGTACTCGATCACGGACAGGAAGACGAACATGAAGCTGGTCCACAGGTAGACGTCCACGGCCTTCACGTAGGACACCTGGGAGGACACGTGACCGCGGTGCGTTCAGGTCCACACATAGAAACACGTTAAAGTCAAAACAGCAGCAGGATTTAAAGACACAGTAACATCTATTTGATTTCAATTAACAGGTTTTTGTATTTTACTGTTTCTTGTCAATGTTTTGCTCTTTCCATAAGAAGAGTTGTTTCAGGTCCTCAAACGCACCACGTACATTTAAAAAAAGATATACCGGATTTGTTTTAATTACTTTGTTGACATTTTTATTTATTCAGTTATTTCATTTCCTTACCTTAATTATTAAAACAATATTTAATTGAAATGTTAAAAGTCAAAAAATATATGTTAGTGTTGCTCTTTCTGTGAGAATGACTCTCCAGAACAGGAGTTTTTTCACATCCCCAAACGCACCACGTACATTTAAAAAAAGATAACAAATTATTTTGTTGACATTTTTATTTATTTTAATCCTTAAGGTGTCACGGTGTTTCAAAGCCTTATTTTTTATATAAATACATTTGATTTCATTATTAAATAAGTGGTTCCTAATTAAAATATTAAAATTAATATTTGCTGAGGTGGTCTGAGACTCTGGTCCCCTCTAGTCTGGGTTCTGGACTCTCTAAGAGCCCTGAACCAGAGCCCCAGAGCCCAGAAGACCGAGTGCACCTGAAGGCCACACGCAGCTGTACCTGGGGCATGGAGGAGGACACTCCGGTGATGATGGTGGACATGGTGAGCACCATGGTGATGCCTGCAGGGCGATATCCCATAATAATGAGGACAGAGAGATCTAGTCGTACAGGGGAGGAGATTTATTTGTATTTTATTCCATTTCTGCCAATAGTTCCCCCAAATGTAAAATATATATATGTAATATATATTAAAATAGATTTATATATATATATATATATATTCCTATATTAAAATATAGAGCTTATAAATACAGAAACATTTTTAAAAACCTTATCGGGGATCTATTGGCAGAAATGGAACAAGATACTATCTATAAAAATATATAATATACAGGTATATATAAATATATATTATTATTAATATATACATTATTATTAATGCAAACATATATATTAATATATATACACATATATATATACATTTATATATATTTAAATATGTATATTTATATATATACATATATATTTATATATATAATATACATACATATATTTATATATAGAATCATAAAATAGAATATATATAATACAGTTTAAAAAAATACATATATATAAATATATTTAAATATATAGTTATACTTTAAAAAAATATATATATAGAATACATATAAATACATATATTTTAATATATATATTTCTATATATATGTATATATCATATGTATATTTATAAATATATATATATATATTTATATATATTTAATATATGGATATACATATGGATATATATATATATTAGGGCTGTCAGCGTTAACGCGTTAATCTATGCGATTAATTTGGCCGCGTTAACGCACTAAAATATTTTAACGCAATTAACGCAACTTTGTTGACTTCCGGTGTGCGTTGGAGTTGTTGCACTCCTGTGAGTGTCAAGCCGCGGCAGTCCGCCTCCTTCCTCCCGTCTGCTCCTCCATATTCACAGAGAAGCAGAGGGCGACGTGTCGGTGACGCGGGGCGGAAGGTGAAGGGGACGTTTTTTTTTTCTCCGCCCCGATGCGCGCGCAGACACGCCGGCATGGAGCTCTGCGGCGCGCGGGACGGAGAGAGAAGAGTGACCGACACGTGGAGACAGAATGACATGCTGCTGTAGAGACGACCAACAACAGACGTTTAGTTTAATACAAGAACAAAGACGTCTTTAAGGAAAGAACCGTACATTACTTCTGCTGTAATCTGGCGCGATAGAGAACATGACAGGGGGGCGGGGCCTCACCCTGATAGAATGGTGGGGGAAACACTGGGATGTGTCACATGCAAAAGACTTTAAAAGGTGAATTTACATGTGTTTGTAAAATCGAGAAAATGAGCCCAGACTCCAGAGGGTTAACATTACATATTTGTCAGTTTACCAAGGCCACTGGTTCTGCTGCTGTTCAGTGTTAAAGATGACAGGACCAATCTCTAATACACCTTTTCTTACTAATCTG
This sequence comes from Pseudoliparis swirei, assembly GCF_029220125.1. Lineage (NCBI taxonomy): Eukaryota > Metazoa > Chordata > Actinopteri > Perciformes > Liparidae > Pseudoliparis > Pseudoliparis swirei. The sequence continues at coordinate 2,329,954 of NC_079403.1, forward strand.
AATGTTTCACTGAAGAAACAATTTATCATCCACAATATTAAATACCTCACTGACACTTTATAGGTAGGAGCCTCTTTGAAAACACAGCTCTGTGTGAAGTTTTGTCTTTAAAAAAGAATACAATTAAACAAGTGTCTAAAATACACGCTGTCTGGAGGGATTACTCGTTCATTTAGAAGATTTAGACTTTCGAAGAAAAAAACGTCCGGCTCTGATTGGTCCGCGACGGGAACGCCAGCCGCTCGTCTTTCCAGTAGTGACGCAGGTACAGAGTCATGGTGAAGTCCTGAGGAGGTCATTATGGGATGTTTCATTGGGAAGCATTGAAACGTCCAAGGAGCGTTTTCACCCTTTCAGGGGTTCTTAAAGAAAAGGTGAAAACATGCAGTAATATAAGAAATATATATAAATATATAAACAGATATATGTAGATATGTATATATGTTTACATATAAATAAATATTTGTATGTGTATATATTTATTTATATATATATGTATATACATATATATTTATGTATAAATATTATTATATTTATATATATATTTATATAAATATGAATACATATGTAAATATATACATATATGTATTTATATATATACACTGCAACTATTTATATGTAAATATATATATTAATATTTATATATATATTTGTATTCCTCACATATACAGGACTGTCTCAGAAAATTAGAATATTGTGATGAAGTTCTTTATTTTCTGTAATGCAATTAAAAAAACAAAAATGTCATGCATTCTGGATTCATTACAAATCAACTGAAATATTGCAAGCCTTTTATTCTTTTAATATGGCTGATTATGGTTTACAGCTTAAGAAAACTCAAATATCCTATCTCTAAATATTAGAATATCATGAAAAAGTATACTAGTAGGGTATTAAACAAATCACTTGAATTGTCTAATTAACTCGAAACACCTGCAAGGGTTTCCTGAGCCTTGACAAACACTCAGCTGTTATAAATCTTTTTTTTTACTTGGTCTGAGGAAATATTAAAATTTTATGAGATAGGATTTTAGAGTTTTCTTAAGCTGTAAGCCATAATCAGCAATATTAAAAGAATAAAAGGCTTGCAATATTTCAGTTGATTTGTAATGAATCCAGAATGCATGACATTTTTGTTTTTTTAATTGCATTACAGAAAATAAAGAACTTTATCACAATATTCTAATTTTCTGAGACAGTCCTGTATATAATAATATAATTGTTAAAATTTCGTGTTATTTTTAATTTTCTCCTTTTCTGTTTGTTTTATTTCCCTTTAAAAGGTGAAATTTGTATGAAATAATTCTAACAAAAATAAATGTAACAACGGATGAAATCTAATGTTTAGAAAACAAACACGCATTGTGAAGTACTTAAACAAGTTTGGGAAAAGATTATGAAATACTTAGTTACTTAGTTAAAATAAGAACAACCTGTGTGTGGTGGAGTGGTGAGGGCGTGTCTCTTGTGTCGATGGTGCGTTTAAGGACCCTCACCATGTTGACCTCTGAGATGCTGTCGATGCTCTCCACCTGCACGTCGATGCCCACCGGGAACGCCGCGCCTGGAACGCCCAAATCAAGTCAAGCAGTCAGAAGAGTCCTCGGTCTACAGATCACAGGACGTCCTGCTGCCGCTCGGTGAAGAGCTGCTGACGATGAGGAGTGTGTGAGGGAGCTGCTACTGATGACGCAACCTGGTTCATCTCAGAGGCTCCGGAGGATGTTTTCCGCTGACAGAAGGATCACTCTGGAAACTATTCCTGAGATGGAATATATTGTCAAAACATCCTTCGTCTTTGCAGCAGTGGTTTATGAGGATGTGGTCATACGTTGGTGAAGGTGGTTTACGGGGACGTGGTAATATGTAGTGAAGGTGGTTTATGAGGACGTGGTCATATGTAGTGAAGGTGGTTTATGAGAATGTGGTCATAAGTAGTGAAGGTGGTTTATGAGGACGTAGTCATATGTAGTGAAGGTGGTTTATGAGGACGTGGTCATATGTAGTGAAGGTGATTTATGAGGACATGGTCATATGTAGTGAAGGTGGTTTATGAGGACGTGGTCATATGTAGTGAAGGTGGTTTATGAGGACGTGGTCATATGTAGTGAAGGTGGTTTATCAGGACATGGTCATATGTAGTGAAGGTGGTTTATGAGGACGTGGTCATATGTAGTGAAGGTGGTTTATGAGGACGTGGTCATACGTAGTGAAGGTGGTTTATGAGGACGTGGTCATATGTAGTGAAGGTGGTTTATGAGGACGTGGTCATATGTAGTGAAGGTGGTTTATGAGGACGTGGTCATACGTAGTGAAGGTGGTTTATGAGGCGTGGTCATATGTAGTGAAGGTGGTTTATGAGCGTGGTCATATGTAGTGAAGGTGGTTTATGAGGACGTGGTCATACGTAGTGAAGATGGTTTATGAGGACGTGGTCATATGTAGTGAAGGTGGTTTATGAGGACGTGGTCATATGTAGTGAAGGTGGTTTATGAGGACGTGGTCATACGTAGTGAAGGTGGTTTATGAGGACGTGGTCATATGTAGTGAAGGTGGTTTATGAGGACGTGGTCATACGTAGTGAAGGTGGTTTATGAGGACGTGGTCATATGTAGTGAAGGTGGTTTATGAGGACGTGGTCATATGTAGTGAAGGTGGTTTATGAGGACGTGGTCATACGTAGTGAAGGTGGTTTATGAGGACGTGGTCATATGTAGTGAAGGTGGTTTATGAGGACGTGGTCATACGTAGTGAAGATGGTTTATGAGGATGTGGTCATATGTAGTGAAGATGGTTTATGAGGACATGGTCATATGTAGTGAAGGTGGTTTATGAGGACGTGGTCATACGTAGTGAAGATGGTTTATGAGGACGTGGTCATACGTAGTGAAGATGGTTTATGAGGACATGGTCATATGTAGTGAAGGTGGTTTATGAGGACGTGGTCATATGTAGTGAAGGTGGTTTATGAGGACGTGGTCATACGTAGTGAAGGTGGTTTATGAGGACGTGGTCATATGTAGTGAAGGTGGTTTATGAGGATGTGGTCATATGTAGTGAAGGTGGTTTATGAGGACGTGGTCATATGTAGTGAAGGTGGTTTATGAGGACGTGGTCATACGTAGTGAAGATGGTTTATGAGGACGTGGTCATACGTAGTGAAGGTGGTTTATGAGGATGTGGTCATATGTAGTGAAGGTGGTTTATGAGGACGTGGTCATATGTAGTGAAGGTGGTTTATGAGGACGTGGTCATATGTAGTGAAGGTGGTTTATGAGGACGTGGTCATACATAGTGAAGATGGTTTATGAGGACGTGGTCATATGTAGTGAAGGTGGTTTATGAGGACGTGGTCATACGTAGTGAAGGTGGTATATGAGGACGTGGTCATACGTAGTGAAGGTGGTATATGAGGACGTGGTCATACGTAGTGAAGGTGGTTTACGGGGACGCGGTCATACGTTAGTCAACGTTTTTTTTACTTTCACCAAAAATGAGCTAATTTCCGGATCAGCCGCGGCCCAAAGCGCTCGTCCCTGCCTCGCCCTGGATGGTTGGCGGCGCGCTCGGAGGCAGCAGAAGAATGAGCCTCCAGCTGCTGATGAATCACTCCTGACAGCTGTGACCCTCCACCGCCCTCACCAGGATTACCAGGTGTAAATGTGATTGTTTCAGGCATTTAGGATGCATTATACCTGCCATTGCAACTGTGATTTAATGAGCATTCTCAACCTGACGGCTGCATATAGTTTGCTTGTCATCTAGCATCTACAAAGTGTGTCTTAAAACAGCGTTCTTCATTTCTAAAGTGCTTCTAAACATAAGTTACAAAAGACTTTACAGGAACATAGAAATGAGGGAGATAAAAGAGACATTGTGGTAAAGAAAGAACATAATTAGGTGAACGCTGAAAATATAAAACCCGTTTTACATGTGGAGTCCGTTGAGACCTGAGCGCTGCTCCTTCAGCTCAGCAGAACAAAGCCGACGACGAGATGCTTCGTTCTGTTAAAAGCAAAAGACGATAAATCCTGAGCCGCCGACAGAGGAGCTGACGCTGAGTAATGGACCCGCATGCCGCCTCCTCTTGTGAACTATCGTTGTGTCCGACTCGAGTCGCTTGGATCACTTGTAGTTGCAACACGCCTGGAGCCGGTCCTCTGGACTCGGGTCTCTGACTGGACTCAGTTTAGGTGTCAGAGATTTATTGTGTTGTCATTTTATTAAGACCAAGAACATTTTAAAATCCTTTGGACCCTAAATCCCCAAAACCTTTTCTGAGTTTACACAAACTCAGCCTGGACCTGGTCTAGCAGCCTCCTAGACCTGGTCTAGCAGCCTCCTGGACCCAGTCTAGCAGCCTCCTGGACCCGGTCTAGCAGCTCTATCTGCCCCCAGGCCATCGTGGGGGTGAGAGGTGTTCTCCAGAGTGTGAGATGCTCAATAAGAACTTTATTTAATGAAGTTCCCCTGACAGGACCATAAAGCACCCAGAAGACTCAGCATTCAGAGTAACCACGGCAACCAGAGCTCTTTGGTGGGAAACACCCTGCAGCAGAAGGTCACGCTCTCTCTCGCTCTCTTCTTCACCGCATTCCTTCTCTCAAGTCACGCCGGGTTCCAGAGCGGCGCGTGCACAACGGCGTTCATCGCTCTGACGCCACGTCAACAATCAGCTGTCACATCTTTAACACCGTGAGACCTTCAGGGAACGACGCAGTGATGGATGCACTGATCTGTGATCAGTTCCTATCCGCTACCGCCAACTAAAGTAGATAAAGGAGAAACATCTCATCTCTGAGTCTGAGGAGGAACTAAAAACAAGCGGTCAGACCAGGAAACGGGGCGGGGACTTCCTGTTCAGCCGGTTCCAGTGAATAGTGAAGTAATACTCCTCAAGCTATGGGACGGGGATCACTGGACGACCAGACAGAGGCCCAGGGGCCAAAGAGCCAGGGGCCCCAACACCTAAAACATCTGTCAAAGAGCCCCCAACCAACGGGGAAGAGACTCTAAATGAAGAGACACAAAACTACCACAAAGAGAAGAGAACAAAGACACATAAACAAAGAAACCACGAAGGAAAAGAGTCACAATGTCGATGGAGAGGGACACAACTACAAAACTACACAACTACACAACTACACAACTACACAACTACAAATCTACACAACTACAAAATGACCAAAATGACCAAAAAACGTTTCAAAGAGACTCTAAATGACAACAAAGAAACTATAAACGGACAACTCTTTATTTTATAGTCCCACAAATGTTTGTGTGCTCAGATAGATGCCGCGATGCGTTCAGGAGCTTCATGTTGTTCATGTGAACGTGGAGATTAACGAGAGATTCTCCTACACCCTCCATACGGGCCTCAGCCATGTGTGAAACACGGCCATATAATCAATGTTCTCACACTCACACACACACGCACTCACACTCACACACACACACACTCACACTCACACACACTCACACACACACACACACACACACACACTCACACTCACACACTCACACAGACAAGCTGCGTTGTTAATGATAATAATAATAACCCATTTAATTTATATAGCACTTTTTAAGATACTCTAAGACGCTTAACATGTAACATGTAACATGTTCCATGTCACACACCGTAGACACAGCTACGATTCATAGTAAGTGTCTCGCTCAAGGACACATGGACTGGGCGGGGATTGAACCGCCAACCCACTGACCCACAGTCGCCCCATCTGCACTGCTGCGCCACGTTGTTGCGTTACTATTTTATGCTGCTATCCAGTTGCTCTGCTACATTGTTGCGCTGCTACATTGTTGCGCTGCTACATTGTTGCTCTGCTACATTGTTGCTCTGCTACATTGTTGCGCTGCTACTTGTTGTGCTGCTACATCGTTGCGCTGCTACATTGTTGCTCTGCTACATTGTTGCTCTGCTACATTGTTGCGCTGCTACATCGTTGCGCTGCTACATTGTTGCGCTGCTACATTTTTGCGCTAATACATTGTTGCGCTAATACATTGTTGCGCTGCTACATTGTTGCGCTGCTACATTGTTGCGCTAATACATTGTTGCGCTAATACATTGTTGCGATGCTACATTGTTGCGCTGCTACCTTGTTGCCGTGGAGTTACTTTTGACCATTTGCACATGTCAACAGACTCATAAGTAAGACAAATGTTTTGCAGGATAATTTATCGGATGGTGTCAAAGTAAACCAGATTTATTCATGGCTGGAACTCTTTGTAAATCAAAGACACGTGACGCAGAAATGCCGACGCAGCGTTCCGTCTCACGAAGTCACGGAATAAAAACTAAAGCAGCTTGTGGGGATTCATTTAAGTTTACAGACGTCCTTTAGAGGCTGACCTCAATTTAGAAATACTACCTTAAAATATGCAGGAACTAACAAGAAACTGTGTAGTTCAGGACTGTGGAGGGAACAGTTTCCATTCACACACACACACACGCACACACACACACACACACACACGCACTGTCTCTCCTCTCCTTTGATGTGTTCTTAACGTGTCGTATGAGCGGTTCGTCCTCAGTCGACGAGCTTCATCACAGACGTCACTGTGTTTCCCTCCATCTGCTCCAGAGCTGGAATATAATCCAGATTAATGCACATGAATCGTCCACAATTCACACACACACACACACACACACACATACATACACACACACACACAGACACACACACACACACAGAGGCACTCATTATATTGCCAAAAAAACACAATTATATTTGAGTGAGTATACAGAGTCCTACTGTTTTTCAAATGCATTATTACACACACACAGGCTCTCACACACACACACACACACAATGGTGTAATCTGGGTCAGTGTTGGTGGTTTGGGGATCAACACATCCGTTGTCTGGGTGACCCAATGCCCACCGCCACATCATCAGCGTGGGACGATGTATGGGGGAGCGGGTTAAATCTTCAGGGAGGAAGTGAAGTGTGTGTGTGTGTGTGTGTGTGTGCATACGTGTGTGTGTGTGCGTATGTGTGTGTGTGTGTGTGTGCGTGTGTGTGTGTGTGTGTGTGTGTGTGTGTGTGTGTGTGTGTAGGTGTAGGATAGCTTCAAATTGAAATGGAAAACCACAAAGCCTCCGTGGGAGACCGGGTCACCATAGAGGGCAAAGACCTCCAATGGAGAAAAATATTAAATACAATTAAAATAGATTAAATTAAAAAATAAATAAAATGTTCAATAACATAAATAAAATAAGAGAATATATCAAAAATAATTAAATATAATATAATATGATTACAATTAATTAAATGTAATAATTATATACAAAATATATACAAAATGATTGAATATAATTAAAATAATTTATTAAAATATTCCATGCAACATTTAAAAATAAATAAAATAGGAGATTATATGGAAAACAAATTAATAACTATAAAAATAAATAAATATATAAAATATTCCATAAAATAATTAAAATAAATAAAATATCTCCCATTTTTAGTTTAAGTGATTAAAATGTATACAAATTGTATATTTAATAAAAAGTTGGTACTCACAAGTGTTTTTTTTAAATAGAGCCTCGTGTTACCGAGGTGTCCTCACAAGTGTAGAGAGACCGTGTGTGTGTGTGTGTGTGTGTCTGACCTCCAAAGCCCGGCCTCATGGCGAAGTCGTGCTCCTCGATCCTCAGCAGCTGCTCGCTCTTTATCAGCAGCGTCTTCGTGCTGTCCTGCCTCTTCAGCTTGTAGTCAATACGCCTGCAAACACACACACACACATGGGGTTTAAAGAAGAACACAGTTTGTGGTTTTCTCTTGCAGCTCTCTCTCATTCTGCCAAAACCTGAAACAAGACTCGGCTCAACGGAACAAATAAACACACATGCACAGTAAACATGTGCACATGTTCACACGTGCACATGAACACACATGTTCACACGTGCACATGTTCACGTGTGCACATGTGTTCATTTGTCTTCATGTCACACAAAGAGCTTCATCTGATCCAGGACCATCCTCGTAACTCATAACTCATAATCTCGGTCATGATGAGCGTGTTGGACTACATTTCCCGGGAGGCCGTTCTTCATCAACTCTCCTGTTGCACTGCTGTACTCTCAGGGAAATGTTGTGCTTGTTACTCCACGACATTCATCCGGAATGATGTTGAGGTTGACAACAAACCAACCAACCAACAAACAAACAAACCAATAAACAAACAAACAAACAAACCAATAAACAAACAAACCAACAAATAAACAAACAAACAAATCCCCCCCCCCCCACCCAAAAACAATCAGTCTGATTGACTTGAAATTGTTCACACATGTCCACTTGGACCTGCTCTACAAAAAAGCCTCTCAGACCCCTAAGCTCCGCCTTCTTAGATTTTCCGCTATTTTAAATTTTGTGAAAAACATATAATTGGCCAGTTCTCCTACATTCTGGGTCGGATTCATACCAAACCTTCTGTGGATCATCATTGAAACAATATCAACTATTATATATCAAATGTTTTTAAATATATTATTGTGTTAAGATGATATGGCCCAATGAACCTCTTAGGGGCGTGTCTTGTTTTTTAATGCTCATAACTTCAACACTATTACCTCTAATCGCTCTAAACTTGCAGCATATATGCACATTGCATCATGTAACATGTATACAAAATCTCCTGTAATTTGAACAATAGGGGGCTCTACAATAATTCGTCAAATTTGGGCTTTTTGGAAATTGTTTGCTTGAATTTGTCATTTTTTGCTTGAATTTGTCATTTTTGTCTGTTATACATTTACGGACTCCTCCCACAAAACGACTCTGATCGACTTCAGTCTTGTTCAGGGATGATCTAATGGCCACGTTCTGTGTTCTGTTGTGTTGTAAACTATTGCTTATTCTGATCCGACCCTTCCAAAAGTATTCTTGCCTGAGGCCTGAACACGTTCACGTGAAGAAACATCGGAGTCAGAACACAAACAAACACAATGTGTCAGCAGCACCAACAGAAAGATGTGACCGGTCATCAGAACGCGAGCCTCACCCTCCGAACATGAACTTGCGATTCTCCCCGAGGAGGAACACCTCCTGGTGCCTCCAGCGGCCGGAGCTGCGCCCGCTGGTCGCCACGGCGACCAGGCCGGTGGCGGCGAGCGCCAAGCAGGTCAGCAGGTCCACCTTCATGATGCTTCACAGGTCGGCCCACCACAGCGGACGCCACGCCGGCATCGCCGGGCCACAGTGACCCCCCAGCAGCTCCAGCAGCTCCAGCAGAACCAACAGCTCCAGCTAACGCTGCTGGTTCTTGCCCAACATCCCACGGTGATGCCGGCGGGGAGATTCCTCAACCAGAGCAGCTCCTGAGTCTGAATGCTCCTACATGCAGCTCCTCGGGCTGCTCCACCCGACCAGCTCCACCCGACCAGTTCCACCCGACCAGCTCCACCCGACCAGCTCCACCCGACCAGCTCCACCCGACCAGCTCCACCCGACCAGCTGCAACCGACCAGTTCCACCCGACCAGCTCCACCCGACAAGCTCCACCCGACCAGCTCCACCCGACCAGTTCCACCCGACCAGCTCCACCCGACCAGCTCCACCCGACCAGCTCCACCCGACAAGCTCCACCCGACCAGCTCCACCCGACCAGCTCCACCCGACAAGCTCCACCCGACCAGCTCCACCCGACCAGTTCCAACCGACCAGCTCCACCCGACCAGCTCCACCCGACCAGTTCCACCCGACCAGCTCCACCCGACAAGCTCCACCCGACCAGCTCCACCCGACAAGCTCCACCCGACCAGCTCCACCCGACCAGCTCCACCCGACCAGCTCCACCCGACCAGTTCCACCCGACCAGCTCCACCCGACAAGCTCCACCCGACCAGTTCCACCCGACCAGCTCCACCCGACCAGTTCCACCCGACCAGCTCCACCCGACCAGTTCCACCCGACCAGCTGCAACCGACCAGTTCCACCCGACCAGCTCCAGCCGACCAGCTCCACCCGACCAGCTCCACCCGACCAGCTCCACCCGACCAGTTCCACCCGACCAGCTCCACCCGACCAGCTCCACCCGACCAGTTCCACCCGACCAGCTCCACCCGACCAGTTCCACCCAACCAGCTCCACCCGACCAGCTCCACCCGACCAGTTCCACCCGACCAGCTCCACCCGACCAGTTCCACCCGACCAGCTCCACCCGACCAGTTCCACCCGACCAGTTCCACCCAACCAGCTCCACCCGACCAGCTCCACCCGACCAGCTCCAACCGACCAGCTCCACACACTCCGTCAGTCGGTCGGCCTCCGTCTGTTTTTATCTGCAGATTCTTTTTTTCTCTGATTAAAATCGATATGAATCTATTGCCCGCGGCGATGGAGGAATGACACTAATTCCACCCTAATCCTCTTATCTACGGCCACAGCAATCTTTTACTGACCTACAAACAGTCACACACACACACACACACACACACACACAAACACGCACACACAAACACACACACACACACACACTGAGGAATCAGGATTTTCTCAGTGGGAAAAAATAAATAAATAAAAAAACCTGCCACCTGATTATATAGATTATATGAGGCTAGTGCACACCTACATTGTGTGTGTGTGTGTGTGTGTGTGTGGGTGTGTGTTTGTGGGTGTGCGTGTGTGTGTGTGTGAGTGAAGATGAATCACAGGTTTGGAAGCATATCAAACAATCAATCAGCCGAGATTGAATGTGAGCAGGAGTGAAGCGTCTAATCCAACATCCCCTATAGAGCCTTTCTCAGTTTACACCTCTAGAGGACATGAACACACACTCTGGTTGTATAGAAGTCTATGCTTCATGTGTTAAAGCTGCATTCTCTCTCTTGACCACCAGGGGGCGACTCCTCTGGTTGTATAGAAGTCTCTGCTTCATGTGTTGAAGCTGCATTATCTCTCCTGACCACCAGGGGGCGACTCCTCTGGTTGTATAGAAGTCTCTGCTTCATGTGTTAAAGCTGCATTCTCTCTCCTGACCACCAGGTGGCGACTCCTCTGGTTGTATAGAAGTCTCTGCTTCATGTGTTAAAGCTGCATTCTCTCTCCTGACCACCAGGGGGCGACTCCTTAACTTCTTCTGCTTTGACGTCACGTGAGAGCAGAAAAACATTTATGTGAGAACACATGAAATTAATTTATGAAATTGTTGTGTTGTTGACGCCAAAAAAATAAAAAAAATCACTTTCATCAAACTCCAGCAGCTCGGCCTGGATAGTGACTGAGTGTGTGTGTGTGTGTGTGTGTGTGTGTGTGTGTGTGTGTGTGTGTGTGTGTGTGTGTGTGTGTGTGAGTGTGTGTGTGTGTGTTCCTCTGTGAATGCAGCTCTACATATCAGTCTTATCAGAGTTGATTAGGCCACAAGAGTAAAAAGGTTAAAAGGACAGGAAGGAGTACTCATGCCCCCCCCCCCTCTTCCAGGTTATGAGTAATCAAGAATCCCCTGAAATAAAAAGACAGCTCAGTTCAAAAGTCCCCGTTACCCGGAAAGTTCGTTGACTTTATTCGGATGATTATTTTACTTCCTGGGTGTAAATATTAAAAACAAAGTGTGTGTCTGAGTTTGAGCCGCAGGTGTTGAGAGACACACAAACTGTGTGTGTGTGTGTGTGTGTGTGTGTGTGTTTAAGGTAATGCTTGCCTCCTTTTCTCTAGATGAAACCTGTTCATCCAGTCAGGCTGAGAGGAGAGGCAATACGCTCCCCTCCCCCTCCTTCTCCTTCTCCTTCGTCTCTTCCTCTCCTCCTCTTCCTCTCCTCCTCGTGAGTGCGGAGGTGTCCTCAGCGTTCCCTCTCAGTCTCCGTGTGACTCAGCTGCTGGAGCCTCTGTGAGTACACCCTCCTCTTCCTCATAGCTACATAGAGACAGCAACAGGATTGATTATTTTATATATATATACATATATGTTTATATATATGTGATGAGTTTAGAGCTGTGACGAAGCTCCAAAGATCCACAGAAACGTCTCAAATACAGTCAGACATCAACTAAAGTTATTAAACTCCATAGTTTAATAACTTTCATACTTCGAAACTTTCATACTTTCATATTTTGCTACTTTCATATTTTGCTACTTTCATACATTTTTATATTTAGATACTTTCATATTTTGAGACTTTCATACTTTCATATTTTTATACTTACATACTTTCATATTTTCATACTTTCATACATTGATATTTTCATACTTTCATACTTTAAAAATGTTATACTTTCATATTTTGATACTTTCATATTTTTATACTTTCATACTTCGAAACTTTCATACTTTCATATTTTGATACTTTCATATTTTGATACTTTCATACTTTTATATTTTGATACTTTCATACTTTTATATTTTGATACTTTCATACTTTCATATTTTGATACTTTCATACTTTCATATTTTGATACTTTCATATTTTGATACTTTCATATTTTGATACATTTTTATATTTTGATACTTTCATATTTTGATACTTTCATACTTTCATATGTTGATACTTTCATACTTTGAAACTTTCATACTTTCATATTTTGATACTTTCATACTTTCATATTTTGATACTTTCATATGTTGATACTTTCATACTTTCATATTTTGATACTTTCATATGTTGATACTTTCATATTTTAATACGTTCATACTTTGATACTTTGATACTTTCATATTTTGATACTTTCATATGTTGATACTTTCATATGTTGATACTTTCATACTTTCATACTTTCATACTTTCATATTTTGATACTTTGTATGGAGTCGACACATTAAAGTTAAGAAGCATGTCTGGTCTCCATGTTTGTGTAACTTATGAATATTAATGCAGCATTTGTGTTATTAAACATACATGTGGATATGAAGTTAATACATACATTTAATGTATTAATACATATATTTAAATGTCAAAGAGTGATGTTTAGTACTTTAATAACTCTAATAAGTATTACAGTAATACAGAATAACCTGTTGAGAAGCGCTGCCGTGTGTTGATGAAGTATTGATGAAATATTGATGAAGTATTGATGAAGTATTGAAGTATTGAGGAAGTATTGAGGAAGTATTGATGAAGTATTGATGAAGTATTGAGGAAGTATTGATGAAGTATTGAAGTATTGATGACGTATTGATGAAGTATTGAGGAAGTATTGAGGAAGCTGTTTATGAACTTATTAATGCATTTACTCACAGATGTTGTTTTAATTCTGCACATTTTAATGTCTAACACACTGAACCTGAGTCCTTATATGTGTGTTATGAATAAGTGTGTTACTAATAAGTGTGGTATTAATAAGTGTGTTATTAGTAAGTGTGTTATGAATACGTGTGTTACTAATAAGTGTGGTATTAGTAAGTTATGAATAAGTGTGTTATTAAAAAGTGTGTTACTAATAAGTGTGGTATTAATAAGCGTGTTATTAGTAAGTGTGTTATTATAGAATGTAGAGTGTAAAGGTCAAAGGTCAAAGAGTCTTAGCGCCTGCAGTAAGTATGAATGCAGGTCAATGTGTGAGTGAGAGCACAGAGAGTTATTGATATGAGTCATAACGCTGTGGAGGTGAGATCAATAACTTATCGATAATGGCTTGATGACACGGCGTCTCTCTAAGACATATTCATGAAGAAGATCAAAGGCCCAACGACCTCGTTCCAGAAGTCAAATATTGACGATCACTGTTCAATGATTAATAATTAGTTGTCATTTAGATTAATTATTGATTTGTGAGGAAAGTTTCCCACCGACAAGAAATAATCAAACTTTTTGATCCGTGAGGAACGTTTGAGAAGTGAGAGAAAGAGATTCAAGATGGGAAATATGAAAAGAAAGACGAGTTTAAGAGACATGAAGAGATATGAAGAGATATGAAGAGACATGAAGAGACAATTAAGAGACATGAAGAGAGATAAAGAGACATGAAGAGACATAAAAGAGAAATGAAGAGACAATTAAGAGAAATGAAGAGAGATAAAGAGACACGAAGAGACACGAAGAGACAATTTAGAGAAATGAAGAGACAATTAATATATACTTTATTAATCCCCAAGGGGAAATTAGTTCTCTGCATTTAACCCATCCTTAGTTATTAAGGAGCAGTGGGCTGCGGTGATGCGCCCGGGAAGCAACTGGGGGTTCAGTGCCTTGCTCAAGGACACTTCGACTTGCAACTAATGGGGAGAGCGGGGATCGAACCCACAACCTTGCGGTTGCAGGACGACCCCCTTACCCCACTGAGCTAAAGCCGCCCCAAAGCCGCCCATTGAGAGACATGAAGAGAGATAAAGAGACATGAAGAGACATTAAGAGACATAAAGAGGAGGGGATGAGAAGAGAAGAGAAAGTCTTTTTTCACGGTCGTGTTGGAGTGCAGCTGAAAGTCAGATGTCCATTGAAATGTGTCCTCTTCCTCTTCCTCCTCCTCCTCCTCCTCCTCCTCCGAGTCCTGAGCTGCACATGTTGGCCCACCTCCCAGCTGCGTATCGTCTGTCCTCCTCGTCTCTCTCTCTCTCTCTCTCTCTCTCTCTCTCTCTCTCTCTCTCTCTCTCTCTCTCTCTCTCTCTCTCTCTCTCTCTCTCTCTCTCTCTCTCTCTCTCTCTCTCTCTCTCTCTCTCTCTCTCTCTCTCTCTCTGTGTGTGTGTGTGTGACGCTGAACCGCCCAGAGATCCAAGAGGAGGAACGCCATCCGGAACACAGCCAGGCTCTGGTGGGGGGTCAGGGGGAACCGGCAGACCGGACCGGAGGGAGACCATGGCCGCCGTGCAGACCTGGGCCTGCGTCCTGCTCTGGGTCAGCCTCGCCACGCAGGACGGGACGCCAGGTGAGACACAGACGCCGCTTTGTGCCGCCGACCACGAGCCGCTGGACAGCCGCCCAGCGGGAACCCGACACGTCACGTAACCCACGAGTAACTTGACCCCCGAATCACGTGACCCCCGAGTCACGTAACCCACGAGTAACTTGACCCCCGAGTCACGTGACCCCCGAGTCACGTAACCCACGAGTAACTTGACCCCCGAGTCACGTGACCCCCAAGTCACGTGACCCCCGAGTCACGTAACCCACGAGTAACTTGACCCCCGAGTCACGTGACCCGCGGGTTCTCGTTTAAGTCTCTCTGCAGTCTGAGAACAATCCCAATGACTCAACTTTACATCCTGACGTCAGGTGTGAACCATTCGCCCAGAGAGGCAGCGGGGGACATGTGGACGAGGGGGGGGGGACATGTGGACGAGGGGGGATGACATGTGGACCAGGGGGACATGTGGACATGGGGACATGTGGACGAGGGGATGACATGTGGACCAGGGGGACATGTGGACGAGGGGATGACATGTGGACCAGGGGGGACATGTGGACAGAGGGACATGGGGACATGTGGACATGGGGACAGAAGGACATGTGGACAGAGGGACATGTGGACAGAGGGACATGTGGACAGAGGGACATGTGGACAGAGGGACATGTGGACAGAGGGACATGTGGACAGAGGGACATGTGGACAGAGGGACATGTGGACGAGGGGGGACATGTGGACGAGGGGACAACATGTGGACGAGGGGACATGTGGACGAGGGGCGACATGTGGACAAGGGGACGACATGTGGACGAGGGGACGACATGTGGACGAGGGGGGACATGTGGACGAGGGGGGACGACATGTGGACCAGGGGGGGGGGACATGTGGACGAGGGGGTTTCAGGGAACATTGTAATGATGAAGCAACAATGGTGAATAACAACACTAATGCCTCTAACGACTCAGGTGATGAACACTAACGACTCAAGTGATGAACTCTAACGACTCAGGTGATGAACACTAACGACTCAGGTGATGAACTCCAACGACTCAGGTGATGAACACTAACGACTCAGGTGATGAACACTAACGACTCAGGTGATGAACTCCAACGACTCAGGTGATGAACACTAACGACTCAGGTGATGAACTCCAACGACTCAGGTGATGAACACTAACGACTCAGGTGATGAACACTAACGACTCAGGTGATGAACTCCAACGACTCAGGTGATGAACACTAACGACTCAGGTGATGAACACTAACGACTCAGGTGATGAACACTAAGACTCGGGTGATGAACTCCAACGACTCAGGTGATGAACACTAACGACTCAGGTGATGAACACTAACGACTCAGGTGATGAACACTAACGACTCAGGTGATGAACACTAACGACTCAGGTGATGAACACTAACGACTCAGGTGATGAACTCTAACGACTCAGGTGATGAACACTAACGACTCAGGTGATGAACACTAACGACTCAGGTGATGAACACTAAGACTCAGGTGATGAACACTAAGACTCAGGTGATGAACTCCAACGACTCAGGTGATGAACACTAAGACTCAGGTGATGAACTCCAACGACTCAGGTGATGAACACTAAGACTCAGGTGATGAACACTAAGACTCAGGTGATGAACACTAAGACTCAGGTGATGAACACTAAGACTCAGGTGATGAACACTAACGACTCAGGTGATGAACACTAACGACTCAAGTGATGAACTCTAACGACTCAGGTGATGAACACTAACGACTCAGGTGATGAACACTAACGACTCAGGTGATGAACACTAAGACTCAGGTGATGAACACTAAGACTCAGGTGATGAACACTAAGACTCAGGTGATGAACTCCAACGACTCAGGTGATGAACACTAAGACTCAGGTGATGAACACTAACGACTCAGGTGATGAACACTAACGACTCAGGTGATGAACTCAACGACTCAGGTGATGAACACTAACGACTCAGGTGATGAACTCCAACGACTCAGGTGATGAACACTAACGACTCAGGTGATGAACACTAAGACTCAGGTGATGAACACTAACGACTCAGGTGATGAACACTAACGACTCAGGTGAGGAACACTAATGACTCAGGTGATGAACACTAACGACTCAGGTGATGAACACTAACGACTCAGGTGATGAACTCAACGACTCAGGTGATGAACACTAACGACTCAGGTGACTAAACGTTACCTGCTGCTTTCACTCGGTAGACCAGCAGCGGCTCTGTTCCACGTTTCCTTCTGTGCAATCAGCGGTTTCTGTGACCTCCTCTTGAAGTCTCGCCTGACTCAACTCGTCACGCGTGTGACGCTCGTGTTCCACTTAGCATGTTTGCTCCGCTCAGATTGCACAAATACTTTCTGCAAGGGCACGAAGCGTCACGTGACACCTGGCCGTCGGGAGTTACGTGTCACCTGGCTGTCGCGAGTCACGTGACACGTACAAAGGTTATTTCTTCCATGGTGGATGGCGGAAATTATAACTTTTTTTTCACGGAGATAAGCCACGCCCCCTCTCCAGTGCAAATGTACACAGCCGGTAAAATAATATGCTAGAATGTAAATGAACGTCATCCAGATCAACTGTACAGACATGATGTGACTTGCCAGAGACACTCGATGACCAGAAGTCAACAAAGTGGACTTAAATAGGTTACAGGTCATTATAGGTAAATAATTACTTGATCTGATCGGCTCTATGATCAAGTCTGTCATTGACAAGCGGTATAACTATTGGCTCAGAAAAGTGCCGAATATTTACATTTTTATATACTTGAGTATCAGAGATCTGAGCTGAGAACCTCAATAAAAACTTACGGATACTTTCTCACCTGTCACCAACTATGACATCACTTTTGGGGTGTGGCCAAAAGTTAAACATGCGGGTAGGATACGAACAATAAAACAGGTTTTACTTGTTTTATATTGCTTTAACTATAACCTGCTGAATGTGTTGAAATGTTAAAAAATATATGTGTGTGTGTGTGAATTGATTTGAGAAACAGAGACACAGGAATGTGGAGATGGAGAGACAGAGGATGGAAACATGACCTTATTTGGTTCCTTGTCTTCCTGCAATGAACCCCCGCACAGAAATCTTCTACAACAATTTCCAGCAACGTTATTGTTTAGCCATGAATAAAAACATTTAAAAAAAAATATTTCTAGGTATATTATCTCACATTATTAACACACTAAACACAAACCAAGCGGCTAAGTCTATCGGCGATCTTTTTCATAAACCTAACTAAGCATTTCACGATCTTTTTCATAAACCTAACTAAGTATTATACGATCTTTTCCTGAACCTAACTAAGTGTTTCACGATCTTTTTCTAGCCATAACTAAGTAATCCCCGATCTTTTTCATAAACCTAACTAAGTATTTCACAATCTTTTTCCTAAACATAACTAAATATTTTACGATCTTTTTCTGAACCTAACGAAGTATTTCCGTTGCAGAAACCTAACTAAGTTTCTTATGAAAGGAGCAGTGAAGCGTCCGGGGAGCAACTCTGGGTTCAGTGTCTTGCTCAAGGGCACTTCAACATGCAACTATGGGGAGAGCGGGGATCAAACCGACTACGTGGTGGTGACGGGTCGACCGCTCATCCCCATGACAAGTTGTGTGAGGAGGCCTTTATCCCCCATGGTCCTAAACTCCATCAGGTTAACAACCTCAGAAACTGATATAGAAACACACACTTAAAGGGCTGGTGTGGAGGATCTGGCACCACCTACTGGCGAGACTACAGCCAACTGAAACACACACACACATATATATATATCTATATATATATTAGTGCTGTGAAAAATAACGCGTTAACTCAGTTAATTCAATTACAGGTTTAACTAGTTTTGTTTTTTTAACGCATTTAACGCATGCGCAGAATGAGCTTCCAATCCGTCTGTTGTTGGTCGTCGGGACGAAAAAAAAGTCACTTGCAAAATGAGCTTCCAATCCACCACTTCAATCTGAACTCTGTCCGCTCTCATGCAGACGGTCTGTTCATCGGTAATGATCCTTCCGCAGGTTCACCGACGGAAACCTTGTTACGACTTCTACTTCCTGTAGATCAGGGTCTCAACACGTCGATCGCGGCCTGCCAGTCGATCGCGGCGTAGTGTCGGTAGATCGCATGACATTAAAGAGATTGGCCCGCCCCCTGACATGTTCTCTAGAGCACGTCTTTGTTCTTTTATTAAACTAAACGTCTGTTGTTGATCGTATCTCCACAGCAGCATGTCATTTCTGTCTCTTCGCGTTGCGTTAACACTTATCGATCTCCGTCTGGCGCGCCACAGAGCTCCGTGCGCGCGCATCGGGACCGAGCAAAAGAAAAGTCACTTGTCAATCTGTCCACCTTTAGATTGTATCATGGTGGAGTTAATGGTTGACAAACAAGAGAAAAATGCTCTGTTTAACACTCCTGTTACCTTTACATTTACTAACATATTTTACCCTCGGGGTCAATTTGACCCCAGCAATTAAAACCTCCAGAAAATTATTAGAATTAATATTGCTTCCCAAGTTTAAGTGTGAGGTACTTTATGTTTGTTTGTTGACTACCTAAATAGCCCTTTAAATAAATAAAAAGTTGATATTTCTGATATGTTTGACACAGTGAAAAACAGCCTGGGGTCAAATTGACCCCAAAGAACACCGACATTAAACATTGAATGGGGTCAAATTGACCCGAAAGGTAACAGGAGGGTTAAACATTCTGTTTAGGATGAAGATGTATTAATGTTCCATATGGAAGAAAACTGCTAAATAACTGCTGAGTTGCAGCACCATTGTATAGAAGAATGTATAAATGTATATATCCGTCTTTTGTCATAAATCTCTATGTTCTCACAAAATATACCGAGAATATCGGTAATATGTGATTAATCATGATTAATCCACAAAAACCTGTGATTAACCCGATTAAAAATTGTAAGCATTTCACAGCCCTAATATATATATTATATATATATATATATATTATCTATATATATATATATATGTATATATATGTGTGGATATAAACTGCTCTTTCTAAGCGAATGAAAACACTGTGACTCTTATTTTCAGGTTTTTCTTTCTAAAAAACAAACGTGTCTGAATCATATTACATTTCTGCCACTAGATCCCTCTGACTAGTAAACACCCCGACCATCACAGTCCCTTACCTGGACTCAAATGGACTCAGCTGAACTCACCTGGACTCACCTGAACTGACCTGAACTCACCTGAACTGACCTGGACTCACCTGAATACACCTTAACTCACCTGAACTGACCTGGACTCACCTGAATGCGCCTGGACTCACCTGAACTCACCTGGACTCACCTGAACTGACCTGCACTCACCTGAATGCGCCTGGACTCACCTGAACTCACCTGAACTCACCTGAATGCACCTGAACTCACCTGAACTAACCTGAACTCACCTGAACTCACCTGGACTCACCTGAACTGACCTGCACTCACCTGAATGCGCCTGGACTCACCTGAACTCACCTGAACTCACCTGAACTCACCTGAATGCACCTGAACTCACCTGAACTAACCTGAACTCACCTGAACTGACCTGGACTCACCTGAATTGACCTGAACTCACCTGAACTGACCTGGACTCACCTGAACTGACCTGGACTCACCTGAATACACCTGAACTCACCTGAACTCACCTGGACTCACCTGGACTCACCTGAACTCACCTGAACTCACCTGAACTCACCTGGACTCACCTGAACTGACCTGGACTCACCTAAATGCACCTGGACTCACCTGAACTCACCTGAACTGACCTGGACTCACCTGAATGCACCTGGACTCACCTGAACTCACCTAAACTGACCTGGACTCACCTGAATGCACCTGGACTCACCTGAACTGACCTGGACTCACCTGAACTCACCTGAACTGACTTGGACTCACCTGAATGCACCTGGACTCACCTGAACTGACCTGGACTCACCTGAACTGACCTGCACTCACCTGAATGCGCCTGGACTCACCTGAACTCACCTGAACTCACCTGAACTCACCTGGACTCACCTGAACTCACCTGAACTGACCTGGACTCACCTGAATGCACCTGGACTCACCTGAACTGACCTGCACTCACCTGAATGCGCCTGGACTCACCTGAACTCACCTGGACTCACCTGAACTCACATGAACTCACCTGGACTCACCTGAACTGACCTGGACTCACCTGAACTGACCTGGACTCACCTGAACTCACCTGAACTCACCTGAACTCACCTGAACTAACCTGAACTGACCTGGACTCACCTGAACTGACCTGGACTCACCTGAACACACCTGAACTGACCTGGACTCTCCTGAATGCACCTGGACTCATCTGAACTCACCTGAACTCACCTGGACTCACCTGAACTGACCTGCACTCACCTGAATGCACCTGGACTCACCTGAACTGACCTGGACTCACCTGAACTCACCTGAACTCACCTGGACTCACATGAACTCACCTGAACTCACCTGAACTGACATGAACTCACCTGAACTGACCTGGACTCACCTGAACTGACCTGGACTCACCTGAATACACCTGAACTCACCTGAACACACCTGAACTGACCTGGACTCACCTGAATGCACCTGGACTCACCTGAACTCACCTGAACTCACCTGGACTCACCTGAACTCACCTGAACTAACCTGAACTCACCTGAACTGACCTGGACTCACCTGAACTGACCTGAACTCACCTGAACTGACCTGGACTCACCTGAATACACCTGAACTCACCTGAACACACCTGAACTGACCTGGACTCACCTGAACTCACCTGAACTGACCTGGACTCACCTGAATGCACCTGGACTCACCTGAACTGACCTGCACTCACCTGAATGCGCCTGGACTCACCTGAACTCACCTGAACTGACCTGGACTCACCTGAATGCACCTGAATGCGCCTGGACTCACCTGAACTCACCTGAACTCACCTGAACTCACCTGGACTCACCTGAACTCACCTGAACTAACCTGAACTCACCTGAACTGACCTGGACTCACCTGAACTGACCTGAACTCACCTGAACTGACCTGGACTCACCTGAACTGACCTGGACTCACCTGAATACACCTGAACTCACCTGAACACACCTGAACTGACCTGGACTCACCTGAATGCACCTGGACTCATCTGAACTCACCTGAACTCACCTGAACTCACCTGGACTCACCTGAACTGACCTGCACTCACCTGAATGCACCTGGACTCACCTGAACTGACCTGGACTCACCTGAACTCACCTGAACTCACCTGGACTCACCTGAACTCACCTGAACTGACCTGAACTCACCTGAACTGACCTGGACTCACCTGAACTGACCTGGACTCACCTGAATACACCTGAACTCACCTGAACACACCTGAACTGACCTGGACTCACCTGAATGCACCTGGACTCACCTGAACTCACCTGAACTCACCTGAACTAACCTGAACTCACCTGAACTGACCTGGACTCACCTGAACTGACCTGAACACACCTGAACTGACCTGGACTCACCTGAACTGACCTGGACTCACCTGAATACACCTGAACTCACCTGAACACACCTGAACTGACCTGGACTCACCTGAATGCACCTGGACTCACCTGAACTCACCTGAACTAACCTGGACTCACCTGAATGCACCTGGACTCACCTGAACTCACCTGAACTCACCTGAACTCACCTGAACTCACCTGAACTCACCTGAACTCACCTGAACTCACCTGGACTCACCTGGACTCACCTGAACTCACCTGGACTCACCTGCTCTCGTTTCAGACGTCGAGGTGACCTGCATCGTCTCGGAGGAGTGCTTGCTGCCCTGCAGCTTCCAGCCGGGCAGCAAGGAGACCATCGAGTGGTTCAGACAGGAAGTGATGGTGTACAAGTTCGAGCGGAAAGATGGCGGCGGCGCCACCAGTGACAGCAGCGAAGAGGAGGAGGAGGAGGAGGAGGAGGAGGAGGAGGAGGCGCCCTCCGTCACCCGACAGTGGATTTCGCGTGGGAACGCCACGCTGCACCTCAGGAGCAGCAGCCTGAAGGACCGAGGCACCTACAGGTGTCACGCGCTCACCGCGGAGGTCGAACACAACGCCAAGGTCATCGTGAAGGTCGCAGGTGAGCTGGCGGAGAAGAGGAACGACACGTCTGGGGCGGTTTCAACGATCGAAACTATTTCACTTGGTTTCACGCGGGACTAAACGACTTTACGACAAATCTAAGACGTGCACAATGATCTTTTGAACTGACATGTGTTGACTAAGAAGAAAGGAAGACGCAGGAAGGGGCGGGGCTTCCCCTCTTTCTCTCAAAGTGCCGTGACGGAGCAACACGCCTTGTTTGCTGTCGTCATTCACTCCAAACTGTGAGATGGAGATAATCTCTAAAGCTCTCCGTCGGCCGGGTCCAGGTGTGGTTTTAATTCGACGACTAACCCTCGATGAGCGACTCCTTTTGTCTAACTGCACACAAAATGACTTAGCAGACGTTTATTTCTAGATTGTACTTATTATTGACTTCTTTTCTTTATTAAAATGGCAAACAATCATCGGATTTCAAGCTGCACGCGACACGAGGACCTCCTTCCACCTCATTGGTGCCTCTGCTCTACTTTGAGTCCTGAAAACCGGAGAATGAGTCGGTGTTTTAGTACTTCCTGTTCCCTGTTGGGAGCAAAATCAACTGAATTTAATTTAATTTAATTCCCTCGTCTGGAAGTCGATTTGTTTTCGGTTCTACGTCTGAAATAACACGAGCTGAAGAGATTTTAACGTTTAGTTCTCTGATATAAAATAGGTCAGTGAACGCCCCTCTGGAGAATTTAGAAGCTTTTAGGTGTCTTAAAAAAAAGAGTCTGAAGGAGACGAGTAAGCGTCCTCACTAGGACACTCGTCCTCCTTCAGAGTGGAGGAGACATGAAGTCAGGTGACGCGGTGGAGCTCCTCTATAGGCTAACGTTAGCTGACGTTAACTGACGTTAGCTGACGTTAACTCCTTACTTTACATTCAAACATCATTAAAGTCCATGAACTAAATGTGTGAGACTCGTCGATATATTCTGTAATAATAATGCACATTTACTTTCGTGGAAGGGAACCGATGCAATGCTCACTTCCTGTTGTCCTTCCCGCAGCGCGCTATCAGCAAACGTTAGCACGTTAGCACGTTTGCTACTAGAGACGTAGCTCAGAGTCTCACAGAGGCGCCTGCCTGGCTGCAGCTTCTTCACGATTTTTTTTTGTACAGCAATTCCCTGTTTTTACCCTAAATATCAGGTGTATAATTACTTCTGAATTCCTTGAGCCTCTCTGATGTCTCTGCCATCATCTGTTTCTCCCAGACGGCCGTTTGGAGGCTCTGAAAGCTTTTAATGAAGTAAAAAGTGTTTTGTGATAAGCGTTGCATTGTGTTCACAGAGCTGCTCTGTTATCATCGTGAGGCTGATGACGGGCTGTATCGGGCCCTGGCATTTAGAGTCTGAGCATGCTGAGAATGTGTGTGTGTGTGTGTGTGTGTGTCTGTCTGTGTGTGTGTGTGTGAGTGAGTGAGTGTTTTTGAGCTTTGAAAGTGGTGTCCCCACTCGACACCTCCTAGTCGAGGTCCTCACAGGTCACTGATTACAAGTATGTGTGTGTGTGTGTGTGTGTGTGTGTGTGTGTGTGTGTGTGTGTGTGTGTGTGTGTGTGTGTGTGTGTGTGTGTGTGTGTGTGTGTGTGTGTGTGTGTGTGTGTGTGTGTGTGTGCAGCACCCATCCGAGGCCTGTCCCTGGAGCTGTCCCGGCTGAGCGGCTACGAGGAGATGAAGTGCACGGCCCAGGGCGTCTACCCGGCGCCGCGGGTCACCTGGGCCACCGAGCCGCCGACCTTCGTGGCCCTGCGGCCCGTCACGCGCATGATGGCCGACAAGCAGGGCCTGTACAGCGTGGACAGCCGGCTCAAGACGCTGAGCGGGCAACCTGACCTCGTCTACATCTGCAAGGTCACGACCTCCTACGGGGGTCCGGCCTGGACCTCCTCGCTCAGGGAGAGAGGTAGAACATTTAACACTGAATCTATATTTATATATAAATTAAAATGGATTATTATATATTATTCATATTAGGTTCAAGCCTTTATCGGGCAAACAACCAAATATGGTAATTTCTTTAATTTATTTGACTACAAACGGGTATGGAACCAAATATGGTAACTTCTTTATTTTACCACAACTATGGTAACTTCTTTTATCTTACCACAAACGAGCAAGGTTCCATATATGGTAACTTCTTTCATTTTACCACAAATATGGTAACTTCTTTCATTTTACCACAAATGGACCACCTGGGAGATGCACTCCTGGACTCACCTGAACTCACCTGAACTCACCTGAACTCACCTGAACTCACCTAAACTGACCTGGACTCACCTGAACTGACCTGGACTCACCTGAATGCACCTGGACTCACCTGAACTGACCTGGACTCACCTGAACTCACCTGAACTGACCTGGACTCACCTGAACTGACCTGGACTCACCTGGACTCACCTGAACTCACCTGAATGCACCTGAATGCACCTGGACTCACCTGAGCTCACCTGAACTCACCTGAACTCACCTGAACTCACCTGAACTCACCTGGACTCACCTGAACTCACCTGAACTCACCTGAATGCACCTGGACTGACCTGAACTCACCTGAACTCATCTGGACTCACCTGAACTCACCTGAACTCACCTGAACTCACCTGAACTCACCTGAATGCACCTGGACTCACCTGAACTCACCTGAACTCACCTGAACTCACCTGAACTCACCTGAACTCACCTGGACTCACCTGAACTCACCTGAACTCACCTGAACTCACCTGGACTCACCTGGACTCACCTGAACTCACCTGGACTCACCTGCTCTCGTTTCAGACGTCGAGGTGACCTGCATCGTCTCGGAGGAGTGCTTGCTGCCCTGCAGCTTCCAGCCGGGCAGCAAGGAGACCATCGAGTGGTTCAGACAGGAAGTGATGGTGTACAAGTTCGAGCGGAAAGATGGCGGCGGCGCCACCAGTGACAGCAGCGAAGAGGAGGAGGAGGAGGAGGAGGAGGAGGAGGAGGAGGAGGGGGAGGCGCCCTCCGTCACCCGACAGTGGATTTCGCGTGGGAACGCCACGCTGCACCTCAGGGCAGCAGCCTGAAGGGACCGAGGCAACTTCACAGGTGTCACGCGCTCACAGCGGAGGTCCGGAACACAACGCCATGAGTCATCGTGAAGGTCGCGGGTGAGCTGGCGGAGAAGAGGAACGACACGTCTGGGGCGTGTTTCCAGCGATCGAAACTATTTCACTTGGTTTCACTGGCGGGACTAACGACTTTCACGATAAATCTAGAGCGTGCACAATGATCTTTGAACTGACATGTGTTGACTAAGAAGAAAGGAAGATGGCGGAAGGGGCAGGGCTTCCCCTCTTTCTCTCAAAGTGCCGCGGATCGGTTAAACAACGCCTTGTTTGCTGTAAAGTCATTCACTCCAAACTGTGAGATGGAGATAATCTCTAAAGCTCTCCATTCGGCCGGTCCAGGTGTGGTTTTAATTCGACGACTAACCCTCGGATGAAGCGACTCCTTTGTCTAACTGCACACAAAATGACTTAGCAGACGTTTATTTCTAGATTGTACTTATATTATTGAGCTTCTTTTTCTTTATTAAAATGGCAAACAATCATCGGATTTCAAGCGATACGCAGCGACACGAGGACCTCCTTCCACCTCATTGGTCTCTGCTCTACTTTGAGGTCCTGAAACCGGAGAATGAGTCGGAGTATTAGTACTTCCTGTTCCCTGTTGTGACAAAAATCAACTGAATTTAATTTAATTTAATTCCCTCGTCTGGAAGTCGATTTGTTTTGGTTCTACGTGCTGAAATAACACGAGGCTGAAGAGATTTTGCGTTTAGTTCTCTGAAGTATAAAAAATAGGTCAGTGAACGCCCCTCTGGAGAATTTAGAAGCTTTTAGGTGTCTTAAAAAAAAAGAGTCTGAAGGAGGCAGTGGCGCCTCACTAGGACACTCGTCCTCCTTCAGAGTGGAGGAGACATGAAGTCAGGTGACGCTTGGTGGAGCTCTCTATAGGCTAACGTTAGCTGGCCCGATTAACTTGACGTTAGCTGACGATTAACTCCTTACTTTACATTCAAACATCATTAAGTCCATGAACTAAATGTGGCCAGAGACTCTGATCCGATATATTCTGTAATAATAATGCACATTATACTTTCGTGGAAGGGAACCCGATTCACAATGCTCACTTCCTGTTGTCCTTCCATGTAGTTGCCATTATCAGCAAACGCGTTAGCACGTTAGCAGCGTTGCTACTAGAGAACGTGTCAGAGTCTCACAGAGGCGCCTGCCTGGCTGCAGCTTCTTCACGATTTTTTTTTGTACAGCAATTCCTGTTTTTTACCTAAATATCAGGTGTATAATTACTTCTGAATTCCTTGAGCCTCTCAATGTCTCTACCATCATCTGTTTCTCCCAGACAGCCGTTTGGGCTCTAAAGCTTTAGTAAGTAAAAAGTGTTTTGTGATAAGCGTTGCATTGTGTTCCTGACTGCTCTATTATCATCATTGAGGCTGATAGCGGGCTGTATGAGCCTAGCATTTTAGAGTCTAGGCATGCAAGAATGTGTGTGTGTGTGTGTGTGTGTCTGTCAGCAATATTGTGTGTGAGTAGAGTGAGTATTTTTGAGCTTTAGAAAGTAGTGTCCTCGACACCTCCTAGTCGAGTCCTCACAGTCACTGATTACAAGTATATGTGTATGTATGTGTGTGTGTGTGTGTGTGTGTATGTGTGTGTGTGTGTGTGTGTGTGTGTGTGTGTGTGTGTGTGTGTGTGTGTGTGTGTGTGTGTGTGTGTGTGTGTACAGCACCCATCCAGAACCTGTCCCTGGGCTGTCCCGGCTGAGCTCTGAGGAGATGAAGTGCAGCCGTCTACCGGCCAGCATGAGTGCCTGGGCCACCCGGGCGCTGACCGCCCGTGGCCCTGCGGCCCGTCCGCGCATGATGGCCGACAAGCAGGGCCTGTACAGCGTGGACAGCCCGGCTCAAAGGCACTGAAGCGGGCAGCTTCAACCTCGTCTACATCTGCAGGTCACGACCTCTCCAGAGGTCCCTGAACCTCTAGCTCAGGAAGGTGAACATTAACACTGAATCTATATTTATATATAAATTAAAATGGATTATTATATATTATTCATATTAGGTTCAAGCCTTTATCGGGCAAACAACCAAATATGGTAATTTCTTTAATTTATTTGACTACAAACGGGTATGGAACCAAATATGGTAACTTCTTTATTTTACCACAACTACTTAAAGTAACTTCTTTTTATCTTACCACAAGCGAGCAAGGTTCCATATATAGTAACTAACTGTTTACACAAAAAATATGGTAACTTCTTTCATTTTACCACAAACGAGCAAGGTTCCATATATGGTAACTTCTTTTATTTTACCAAAAATATGATAACTTCTTTTATTTTGAAGAAACCAAATCTGGTTGAAGTAGATTTGATGTGTTGATCTCACCTGTCATGTCCTCCAGTAGCCACTAGTGCTGACCCATCAGGGGTCCGGGTGCGGGGGACCTTCAAACCCTGTTTCCTCCTGGTGATCCGGGCTCACTGGGCCAAAACCTGACCTGCGCCCCTCCGCGCCTCCGCCTGGAGCAGCCTCTGCTCAACCGACTTCTCAACGAACTCCTCCCATCCTGGCCTTGACAGCGGTGAGCCAGCGTGGCAGCACGCGCCCGCCGCCCGTGGGAAAACCGTGGAGCTGGACGGGTTCCGGGTCCCGTTCGGGGACGGGTCCCTGAGGCTGATGGACCCGGAGCCGGCCGAGCACACGGGCAGCTACACATGCGTGTTCTCGCTGCCGCGCAACACGCTGCAGGCGCCTGCGTCGCGCCGACGACCCCATCGGTGAGGTCGCTAGGCAACGGGGACTCGCTGCTGTGGTTTGGGACTTCAGGGGCGGATCCAGATCTAGATCTAGTGCTCTATAGTGAGCCTTAAAGGTTGCAGTCTAGTCTGGTCCTCTAGGGGCCTCCGTATGGTCCTGGTCACTCTAGAGACCTCAGTCTGAATCCTGGTCCTCTAGGATACTCAGTGTAGTCCCTGGTCCTCTGAGACCTCAGTGAAATCCTGGTCCTCGAGACTCCAATTGTAGTCTGGTCACTCTGGGACCTCCAGTGTAATCACAGGTCCTCTAGGACCACTCCAGTCTAGTCCCTGGTCACTCAGAGACCTCAGGTATGAATCCTGGTCTCCTAGGACTCAATTGTAGTCTGGTCCTCTATGAACCCCTCAGTCCTGGTCCTCACAGGCCTCAGTGTGGTCCTGGTCCTCTAGAGACCTCCAAGTGTAGTCCTGGTCTCTCTAGACCTCAGTGTAGTCCTGGTCCTCTAGGACCTCGGTACGCCAGTCCTGGTCCTCTCTATGGACCTCAAGTGTGAGG
The DNA here is from genome assembly GCF_029220125.1 of Pseudoliparis swirei. Taxonomy (NCBI): domain Eukaryota; kingdom Metazoa; phylum Chordata; class Actinopteri; order Perciformes; family Liparidae; genus Pseudoliparis; species Pseudoliparis swirei. The sequence goes on from NC_079403.1 coordinate 2,359,288, forward strand.
TCCTGGGGTCCTCCTGGGACCTCAGTGTGAGTCCTGGTCACTCCTATGGGACCTCAGTCTAGTCCTGGTCCTCTAGAGACCTCCGTGATCCTGGTCCTCTAGCAGACTCGGTGTGGTCTGGTCCTCCTGGGGACCTCAGTGTGATCCTGTCTATGGACCTCAGTCTAGTCCTGGTCCTCCTACAGACCTCAGTGTAGTCCTGGTCCTCTAGGACCTCAATTGTAGTCCTGGTCTTTCTACAGACCTCAGGTCTAGTCCTGGTCCTCTGGTTACCAGTGTGTCCTGGTCCTCTCTGGACCTCCAGTGTAGTCCTGGTCCTCAGGGACCTCAGTCTAGTCCTAGTCCTCTATAGACGCGGTGGTCCTGGTCTCTAGAGACCTCAGGTGTAGTCCTGGTCCTCTGCAGACCCTCAGTGTAGTCCCTGGTCCTCTAGAGACCTCAGTGTAGTCCTGGTCCTCTATGGAGACCTCAGTCCTCAATCCTGGTCCTCTATAGACCTCAGTGTAGTCCTGGTCCTCTAGAGACCTCAGTGTAGTCCTGGTCCTCTAGAGACCTCAGTGTAGTCCTGGTCCTCTCTAGACCTCAGTGTAGTCCTGGTCCTCTCTAGACCTCAGTGTAGTCCTGGTCCTCTAGAGACCTCAGTGTAGTCCTGGTCCTCTAGAGACCTCAGTCTAGTCCTAGTCCTCTATAGACCTCAGTGTAGTCCTGGTCCTCTAGAGACCTCAGTGTAGTCCTGGTCCTCTAGAGACCTCAGTGTAGTCCTGGTCCTCTAGAGACCTCAGTGTAGTCCTGGTCCTCTAGACCTCAGTGTAGTCCTGGTCCTCTAGAGACCTCAGTGTAGTCCTGGTCCTCTCTAGACCTCAGTGTAGTCCTGGTCCTCTCTAGACCTCAGTGTAGTCCTGGTCCTCTAGACCTCAGTGTAGTCCTGGTCCTCTAGAGACCTCAGTGTAGTCCTGGTCCTCTGTAGACCTCAGTGTGGTCCTGGTCCTCTAGAGACCTCAGTGTAGTCCTGGTCCTCCTGGACCTCAGTCTAGTCCTGGTCCTCTACAGACCTCAGTGTGGTCCTGGTCCTCGACCTCAGTGTAGTCCTGGTCCTCTGAGACCTCAGTGTAGTCCTGGTCCTCTAGACCTCAGTGTGGTCCTGGTCCTCTGAGACCTCAGTCTAGTCCTGGTCCTCTATAGACCTCAGTGCAGTCCTGGTCCTCTCTCTGGACCTCAGTGTAGTCCTGGTCCTCTAGACCTCAGTGTAGTCCTGGTCCTCTGAGACCTCAGTGTAGTCCTGGTCCTCTATAGACCTCAGTGTAGTCCTGGTCCTCTAGAGACCTCAGTGTAGTCCTGGTCCTCTAGAGACCTCAGTGTAGTCCTGGTCCTCTAGGACCTCAGTGTAGTCCTGGTCCTCTAGAGACCTCCGTGTATTCCTGGTCCTCTAGAGACCTCAGTGTAGTCCTGGTCCTCTAGAGACCTCAGTGTAGTCCTGGTCCTCTAGAGACCTCAGTGTAGTCCTGATCCTCTAGAGACCTCAGTCTAGTCCTGGTCCTCTAGAGACCTCAGTGTAGTCCTGGTCCTCTAGAGACCTCAGTGTAGTCCTGGTCCTCTAGAGACCTCAGTGTAGTCCTGGTCCTCTATAGACCTCAGTGTAGTCCTGGTCCTCTACAGACCTCAGTGTAGTCCTGGTCCTCTAGAGACCTCAGTGTAGTCCTGGTCCTCTCCAGACCTCAGTGCAGTCCTGGTCCTCTCCAGACCTCAGTGTAGTCCTGGTCCTCTAGAGACCTCAGTGTAGTCCTGGTCCTCTAGAGACCTCAGTGTAGTCCTGGTCCTCTAGAGACCTCAGTCTAGTCCTCTCGAGACCTCCATCAGAGTTGGAGCACCAAACATATTAAATATGAATATTTTCATAATATGGAATATTGGATATAAATTAGGGCTGTCAATCGATTAAAAAAAATTAACTAATTAATCGCACATTTTGAAATTGCGATTAATTAATCGCGATTAATCGCGATTAATCGCAATTAAAAGTTACAAGTTAAAAGTTCATTCTTTTTAAAGACAAACTTCACACAGAGCAGTGTTTTCAAAGAGGCTCCTAAAGTGCCAGCGAGGTATTTAATATCGTGGATGATAAATTGTTTCTTCAGTGAAACATCAGATTAGTAAAAAAAAAAAAGTATATTGAGACCCCATTGGTCCTGTCATCTTTAACACTGAACAGCAGCAGAACCAGTGGCCTTGGTAACTGACTGACATTCACATATGTCACGTTAACCCTCTGGAGGCTGGGCTCATTTTATACATTTTACAAAATAAATTAAATTCACCGTTTAAAGTCTTTTGCATATGACACATACCCACGTGTTCTACATCAAACATTCCAGAACAATCTCAGCTCTGAAATGAGCCTCATTGTCCTCGCGCCGTGTCCTCTGGTTCTCTGACTGATAGGCTGCTAAATGAGCCTCACCTGTGAGGTGGGAGGTCCTTTGTGATTTACTGAGTGTTCATTGGGTTTTTTTCCCCCGAAATGTTGACAGACAAACGGATTGACCAATCACGGTGAAGGTTTCGTGTGTCGCGTTCTTTCCGCGCCGCGTCACCCGACACGTCGCCCCTCCGTTCCTCTGTGTACAGTGTTGCCAGGTCCGCGGTTTTCCCGCGGAATTGGGCTACTTTTGAAGTGTTGCCGCGGGTTGAATTTCTTGTCCGCTGGTTCGGGTAGACCTATTTTGCATGCAAATTACATGAATATCTTTAAATAAAAATCCATATTTTAAATGAAATAATTTATTTCTACCCAAATCCTGCAAACTGACTCCAGATCAGCACGTACACACATGGACATGGGACACGCCCACATACACACGCACCTAAAGCTCTCGCTCTCAGTCTCCCACCGCTCGATCCCAACTCTGGTCTGGTGGTTAGTGTAGCTAGCTACACTGGAAAACATGCCACCCGGTAAGTGGGCTAAATACGGGAAGAAATATACGAAAGAATGGGAAAGTGAAAACGGAATTAAAGAATGGATAGAGCGTGTGGCTGGGGATGATACTAAAGCTTTTTGTCGGTACTGCAAAACTGAGATTCGTAGCACCACAGGGATCTTCAAAACCACAGCAAAACGGGAAACACATTCAAATGCTGCTCCGTTCTCCAGTTGTCGAGTCGTGCATTGTTTGAACTATAAGTATATGATACAAATATAGTGAAGCAACATAAGGTGTTTCAGTTGAAATAAGGTATTGCATTAACTACAGTAAATGCATATGAAGTAAAACAGTACATTCATGTTGTCCAGGCAGGAGGAAGAGAAAAGGAAGAAAGCCTCAAGACAAAGCAACAGGTTAGTTTGTCCGTCAGTGAATTGGTCTACACCTTCACAGAGCTATATTTTATTTATGATAATATACTGTATCTAATTACACAAGGCCATTTTAGGACCTAGGTGAAATAACTGTTTCGGGAAAACTGCTTTTAATGCTGGCATACTAACCATTTGTTGTTACTTTGTAGATATTACAATACATTTGGAAATGATAGCAATGTTGTTGGACTTTAAAAGCAGTGTATATGGTTTGGCACAGGCATATTTTGAGTTCTGATATTGGGCTTGTTTTTTGGGCTTGTTTTATTGGCCATTGGGCTGGTTTGGGCTGGTTTTGATTGGCCATTGGGCTGGTTTTGTCACACAGACCTGGCAACCCTGTCTGTGTATCAGAGGGGGAGACGGGAGGAAGGAGGAGCAGGAGGAAACCCGACTGATTCATCCACGTTAAACTGATTTCTGCTCCTTATTTTCGCGGAGAAATGATTGTTTTAAAAACGGAAACAGTGTCAAACCGTACTGCCGCGGTTTAAAAAAAAAAAAAAAAATGCGTTAATTGCGTTAAAATATTTGAGTGCGTTAACGCGGCCAAATTAATCGCATAGATTAACGCGTTAACGCTGACAGCCCTAATATAAATATATAAATACAGAAATATATAAATATATATATATAAATATAATATAATATAAATATAGAGAATATAAAGGTAATATAATATTTATTATACATGTGTTTGCTTCCGGTGTGCAGGGGGGCGGAGCTCGGCGGAGGAGCCCTCGTCCTATTGGTGGACGGCGGGGCTGGTGGCGGGGCTGGTGGTGGGCCTACTGGCGCTCGCCGTGGTCGGCCTGCTGGTCTACCTGAAGCTGAAAGGTAAACATGGACTCCGGCAGACCTGGACCCTGACTGGTAGAGAGAAGACCACCTGACTGACACACCATGAATACAACATATCCTTACTGGGGGAGGACACAACTATTATGGGATGTCTGGGTGGTCATCCACACCGTCGTGGTCATATATTTGGGTTTTTGGGGAGATGAGACTGAAGCTCATGTTCCACAGTGATTATTTAATTTAGAAAATACAATAATCTGTTACTTATTCATTATATATGTATTTATAAATATATTTATATCAATATTCATTTATATATATATTTAAATATATATATATATATATACATACAGTATATTCATATATATAATTATATATGTATATTTATATATATATACATTTATATATATATCTATTTAAAATAAATATATTTATATATATCGATATATATATATATTTATGGAGATTTTTGGAATATATATGTTCATATGTATTTATATTAGGGCTGTCAGCGTTAACGCGTTAATCTATGCGATTAATTTGGCCGCGTTAACGCACTAAAATATTTTAACGCAATTAACAACTTTTTTTTTTTTTTTTTTTAAACGCGGCGGTGTTACGGTTTGACACTGTTCGTTTTAAAACAATCATTTCTCCGCGAAAATAAGGCAGAAGTCAGTTTAACTCGTGGATTAATCAGTGGGTTTCCTCCTGCTCCTCCTTCCTCTCCCCTCTGATACACAGAGGAACGGAGGGACGTCGGGTGACAGCGGCGCGGAAAGAACGCGACACGAAACCTTCAACGTGATTGGTCAATCCGTTTGTCTGTCAACATTTCGGGAAACAACCAATGAACACTCAGTAAATCACAAAGGACCTCCCACCTCACAGGTTAGGCTCATTTAGCAGCCTGTCAGTCAGAGAACCAGAGAACACGCGCGAGGACAATGAGGCTCATTTCAAACTGAGATTGTTCTGGAATGTTTGATGTATAACGTGGGGTGTGTCACATGCAAAAGACTTTAAACGGTGAATTTAATTTATTTTGTAAAATGTATAAAATGCCCCCAGCCTCCAGAGGGTTAACGTGACATATGTGAATGTCAGTCAGTTTCCAAGGCCACTGGTTCTGCTGTTCAGTGGTAAAGATGACAGGACCAATGGGGTCTCAATATACTTTTTTTTACTAATCTGATGTTTCACTGAAGAAACAATTTATCATCCACGATATTAAATACCTCGCTGGCACTTTATAGGTAGAGCCTCTTTGAAAACACAGCTCTGTGTGAAGTTTGTCTTTGAAAAGAAGGAAACACTTTTAACCTTATGTTGCCTTGGGTCATTTTGACCCGATTAAATATTAACCTCCCCGCCTTTGGGTCATTTGACCCGATTCAATGTTTCACCCTCCTGTTACCTTTATATTTACTAACATATTTTTACCCTTTAGGTTCAATTTAGCCAACAATTAAAACCTCCAGAAAATTATTAGAATTAATATTGTTTTTCAAGTTTAAGTGTGAGGCACTTTATGTTTGTTTGTTGACTACGGTAAGGACACCGACATTAAACATTGAATGGGGTCAAATTAACTTGAAGGCGGCAGGAAAGTGTAATATTGATTCGGTCAAAATGACAAAACTTCTAAAGTTAAGCGGTGAATTTTATTTTTTGTAAAATATAAAATGAGCCCAGCCTCCAGAGGGTTAACGTGACATATTTGAATGTCAGTCAGTTATCAAGGCCACTGGTTCTGCTGCTGTTCAATGTTAAAGATGACAGGACCAATGGGGTCTCAATATACTTCTTTTTTTTTACTAATCTGATGTTTCACTGAAGAAACAATTTATCATCCACGATATTAAATACCTCGCTGGCACTGTATATGTAGGAGCCTCTTTGAAAACACAGCTCTGTGTGAAGTTTTGTCTTTAAAAAGAATGAACTTTTAACTTTTAACTTTTAATTGCGATTAATCGCAATTAATCGCGATTAATCGCGATTAATTAATCGCAATTTCAAAATGTGCGATTAATTAGTTAATTTTTTTTAATCGATTGACAGCCCTAATTTATATATATATATATATATTTATAGAGATTTAAATTTAAATATATATTTATATGTATAAAGTTTCCTGATATACTCTAGAAAGTAAAAGCCCTTATTTCAAAGTATTACTTGAAAAGACGTGTGATGAGCCTCTTCCACCTCTGCTTTGTTGATTGTTGTGAAATAAACTGAAAGAAAAACTGGAGAAAAAACAATCTACAATTATTATTATTATTATTATTATTAATTGTATTATTATTCATTTTTATTATTATTATTATTATTATGATTATTATTATTATATTCTACGTTTGGAAAATGATAAGAATCCTTAAATTAATTAGCTCAGCTGATCATTAGATGTTAAGTGTGTGTGTGAAAGATAGAGAGAGAGAGAGAGAGAGTGTTAAAATAATTAAAATATTATAATAATTATAATTACCACTCCTTTATTAAAATACACACACCCAAACCAGTCGCACCAGTTTCCAGTATTTACTTCCGGGTCACGTCTGACGTCACGTTCACTAAGCGACGAACGCAGATCAATGAAAACAAAGATAAATTAATCATCAGAACACAAAATCATGAGTTGTATCCATTTGTTCTTTATCTTAATTCCCGTGCGCGTGCTTTAATGAAGCCTTCTGATTGGTCCTCAGGAGGCGCCGCGAAGCCCAGGACCGACCCCGAGGAGGCGACGGAGCTGCACCGGGTCAAAGGTCTGTGTGTCGGCGTCGCTCACCGTGCACCTCCCCCCGCTGGCCACCAGGGGGCGCCAGAGCTCCGGCCAACAGCACATTAAACCCTTTATGAAGGGAGGAGTCTGAGTTTATGAATGAATGAAGGGGAAGGAAAACAAGTCTCGACTTTACAGATATTTTACCGACAACAAACAATTTTTATTATCTACTTATCTGCCGATTATTTTTATAGATCAATATTTTTGTCTGAAATGGTGAAAGTTGATGTATTTACATTTCTTATTTAATCCCAAACCTCAAAGATATTTATTGGAAAAATTATATTAAACAGAGAAATTCAGGAAATATCCAAATTTGAGAGGTTGAATAACATGAATATTGTTAAAATCACCTTTCGAGTGATTCTCCACCAGGTGGCCGTTACTCTGTTGATGAGTCGACTCATGGAAGCAGCAGGATTTAGTTAATGTTCTTTATTGATTAGTGTTTGTATATCGAGTCAAACACATGTCGCTCATTAGTGCGTGAAACCCTTTCTGGCTGCTCTTACAGTAATAACTTTTCTAAAATCAGCTCTTTTTAAAGTTTTGAACTCCAAAACATTGGGAACTGATTATAAATGATGCCAGTAGAACTTCCTGACCTTCGTCTCCTCTTCCTCTTCCTCACAGACTCCACGGCCGACAGCCGCCTGCTGGCGGCGGGTGTTGAGCGTCGGGCCTCAGGCGTCTCTCAGTTAACGGAAACTAAGCGCCGCAGACGAAACGAACACGCCCACTTCTGCCTGGAGACAGAAATATATATTTTATTTTCCTACTCTGTCATTTTTGGTACTTTTGAGGCTCTTGAGGCGTAGAACGTGAACTCTAAGACCTTCAGCGTCCGTGGACCCGGACCAGCTGTGGAGGTCTGGAAGGAGGCGGGGCCTGTTCAACGGAACACAGCAAACGTCCCAGCTCAGTGAGCTATAGGGGCGGAGCTTAAAGAGCTGGACGCCGCTGGATAAGCATCCAGAAACCCAGAAACTAACAACAGTGCTAACAATGTTAACAGTGCTACTGGAGCTAACAGTGCTAACAATGTTAACAGTGCTACTGGAGCTAACAGTGCTAACAATGCTAACAGTGCTACTGGAGCTAACAATGCGAACAATGTTAACAGTGCTACTGGAGATAACAGTGCTAACAATGTTAACAGTGCTACTGGAGCTAACAGTGCTAACAATGTTAACAGTGCTACTGGAGCTAACAATGTTAACAGTGCAACTGGAGCTAACAGTGCTAACAATGTTAACAGTGTTACTGGAGCTAACAGTGCTAACAATGTCAACAGTGTTACTGGAGCTAACAGTGCTAACAATGTTAACAGTGTTACTGGAGCTAACAGTGCTAACAATGTTAACAGTGATACTGGAGCTAACAGTGCTAACAATGTAAACAGTGCTGCTGGAGCTAACAACGCTAACAATGTTAACAGTGCTACTGGAGCTAACAATGTTAACAGTGCTACTGGAGCTAACAATGCTAACAACGTTAACAGTGCTGCTGGATCTAAGAACTCAGAGGACTCAGCTTCCTGCTCTGAGGCCCAGCTGGATCTACAAAATAAAAGACTTCTTTGAAACCTCCTCGGAGCGTAACGGGTCCTCAGAGAGGTGGCGCCTTCGGCTTCGGCCGAAGTGATGAACACGAGGGTGACGTCATCAATGTTTAATCTGCCGTTTCTCTCTCTCTCTGCACGGCCACACACTCTTGACCTCTTGACCTCTTTGCCAAATGTAAACAATGTAATGTTATTAAAAAAATACTATTCTCTGAAGGGGTGTGTCCGGTTGCTATCTGACGTGACAACATCTCAAGACCCAGAACATATTTACATCTTAATAACCAGAACATAATTACTGTTTAATTTGCCATAAAACAGCTTTCTCTTAATTTTCTCTTAATATTCTCTTAATATTCACTAATATAAAGTGAAAGAGAAAGTCAAAGTCAGAGTGTGTGACGCCAGTAAAACAGACGTTTCATTGGCTCTCGGTGAAACCTGGGAGTCGTTTATCAGAAGTGGGCGGAGCTTCTCTACAAATGATAAGATTAAGGAATGGGTGACAGAGAGAGAGAGAGGGAGAGAGAGAGGGGGGGGGGATGGAGGGAGAGAGAGAGAGAGAGAGAGAGAGAGGGAATGGAGGGAGAGAGAGGGAGAGAGAGAGAGAGAGGGGATGGAGGGAGAGAGAGAGAGGGGATGGAGGGAGAGAGGGGATGGAGGGAGAGAGAGGAAGGGAGGCCTCAGTTAATGTTTTGTAATCTTAAAACATTCTGAACTTTATCCTTCTAAACACACTCACACACACACACACACACACTCACACACTCACACACACACTCACACACACACACACTCACACACACACACTCACACACACGCACACTCACACACTCACACACACGCACACTCACACACTCACACACACACACTCCCTGCAGGTGTGTCCTTGAGTCTCAGCTGTTATCGGGTCACATGACTTCACTCCCTCCAGCTGGCGGATGTCTCTGTGGGACAGCGTCGCGTTCTTAGGGTTCCTGACCGTCGTCAGGACGACCAACGGAGCAGGTGAGTCCACACCTGAACCTGAACCTGAACCTGAACCTGAACCTGATCCTGATTCTGATCCTGATCCTGATCCTGAAGCTTTGTGTTATTGCTTTTCTTTTGCTCGTATCTCGTCCTGGACTTTGGTCGTGATGAGTCGTCGTGTTTCAGCCGTCGAGTTTAAACCAAAGAACTAAATAAATATGAGAAACTAGAAGAAGATAAACTAGAAGAAGATAAACTAGAAGAAGATAAACTAGAAGAAGAGAAACTAGAAGAGACACACGGTGAATGAATCTGAGCAACAGAAACACGGAGTCGCCTTCAGGAATGTTGCACAACCCGATTCCTGAACACGGCCGACAGCCAATCACAACGACAGCTGAGAGCTGAGCTACGGCAGGGGGGGGTGTCAGGAGGGAGGTCAGGAGAGAGGTCAGGTGGGAGGTCAGGTGAGAGGTCAGGTGAGAGGTCAGGTGGGAGGTCAGGTGAGAGGTCAGGTGGGAGGTCAGGTGGGAGGTCAGGTGAGAGGTCAGGAGGGAGGTCAGGTGAGAGGTCAGGTGGGAGGTCAGGTGAGAGGTCAGGTGAGAGGTCAGGTGAGAGGTCAGGAGGGAGGTCAGGTGGGAGGTCAGGTGAGAGGTCAGGTGGGAGGTCAGGTGAGAGGTCAGGTGAGAGGTCAGGTGGGAGGTCAGGTGAGAGGTCAGGTGGGAGGTCAGGTGAGAGGTCAGGTGGGAGGTCAGGTGGGAGGTCAGGTGGGAGGTCAGGTGAGAGGTCAGGAGGGAGGTCAGGTGAGAGGTCAGGTGGGAGGTCAGGTGGGAGGTCAGGTGAGAGGTCAGGTGGGAGGTCAGGTGAGAGGTCAGGTGAGAGGTCAGGTGGGAGGTCAGGTGAGAGGTCAGGTGAGAGGTCAGGTGGGAGGTCAGGTGGGAGGTCAGGTGGGAGGTCAGGTGAGAGGTCAGGTGGGAGGTCAGGTGAGAGGTCAGGTGGGAGGTCAGGAGGGAGGTCAGGTGAGAGGTCAGGTGGGAGGTCAGGTGGGAGGTCAGGTGAGAGGTCAGGTGGTCACGGGACTTTCACCCAGGACACCGGGGTTCGGGTCCCAAAGTATCGGCGAGTAATTTTAAAGTTACCTTCGTTTCATAATTTAAAACCCGAGCGGCTCATATCAGAGTCATCATCATCGTCATCGAGGCCTCCGCGTCGGGCCGTCTGTATTCAAACCGTTAGGCTCCGCCTCCTCCCCAGATGCTGTGGCCTGTGTCCTGGGGGGCAGCTGCATCTTACCGTGCAGCTTCCCGCCCGGAGGGGAAGAGCTTCTGCACTGGATCCAGCAGGTGGAACCGGAACGCAAGGTCCACTCCTTCTACCGCGGCCAGAACCAGCTGGAGCTGCAGGACCGGGCCTTCAGAGGCCGGACCTCGCTGGTCAGGGACCAGATCTCCGGGACAGGAACCGCCTCGCTGCGGCTGACCGGGGTGCAGGTTCAGGACCAGGGCCGGTTCAAGTGCTACACCAGCACCAGCACCGGCACCAAGGAGTCCTTCTACCAGCTGAACGTGTACGGTACGAGAAGCACGCAGAACAAAATAACTATATAATTACACATATGTATATATATATATACATATATATGTATATATATATACTGTATACTGTATATATGCATAAATATATACATGTATAAATATAACTACATTTTCATAATTTCTATAATTGCATTTTAAAAGTTGGTCATGAATTTTCATAATTTTTAATGAATGTTCATGAATTTTCAAATTTTCATAAATGTTCATAATTTTTGAGATTTTTTTAAATCATGAATTTTCATAATTTGTTTCATGAATCTTCACATTTTCAGGAATTTTCATAATTCTTTTAGCATTTTTAAAAAATGTCATGAATTTTCATAAATGTAAAAAAAAAAAAAAAAATCATTAATTTTCATAATTTGTTTTAGTATTTTCTAAAAGATTCATGAATTTTCATTAATTTCCATAATTTTTTATAAATGTTCATACATTTTCAAATTTTCATTAATTTTCATAATTTCTTTGCATTTTTTTTAAAATGTCATAAATTTTCATAAATGTTCATAATTTTCTATAAATGTTCATAATTTCCTATAAATGTTCATGAATGTTCACGAATGTTCATGATTTTTCACATTTTCATAAATTTTCATAATTCTTTTAGCATTTTTAAAAAATGTCATGGATTTTCATGTTTCATAATCTTTTATAAATGTTCACGAATCTTCAAATGTTCATGAATTTTCAAATTTTCATGAATTTTCAAAATTCTTTTAGCATTTTAAAAGAAATGTCATTAATTTTCATAAATGTTCCTAATTTTCTATCAATGTTCATGAATTTTCAAAAAAATTCTAATTTTCATAATTTTTCATACTTTTTCATAATTTTTTTGCATTTTTGTAAATCTTCATGAATTACCATACACGGCCGTGATGTAACGTGATGTTAGAACCACCTCCGGTTCGGCCCAACGTGGCTCTGTGCAGAAACAGCTTCACATGGATTAATAAATCATTGAATACATACGCGCTCCTCACGCGTGTTCTTCCTCACAACTCTTCTTCTTCATTCTCTTTCTTTTCATCGCAGCTCCGGTGCGTAAAGTCGACATGCAGCAGCTGGAGGACAGGATCACCTGCAGCTCCCAGGGGGTCTACCCTGAACCTACGCTCACATGGACCACCAAGCCTCGGTCCAACGAGACCCTCCAGAACCGAACCAGCGTCCAGCGGACTGAGCAGCAGTTCTACAGCATCAACAGCTCTCTGGAGGATCCAGATCCTGGTCTGGACTACAGCTGCACCGTCAGCACTGCACTGAGCCACAGGACAGCCACGTGGTTCCGACCCAGTAGGTGTTTCTGAGGAGAAGCCGGTTCTGATGAGGAGCACCAGATATCTGACCGCCGCTCTCCTTCTGTGTCCTCAGCCTCCATCAACGGCTCACACTGAAGCCACCATCGCCTGCAGGTCCTCCGACAGGCCTCCAACGGGCCTCACCTGGAGGTTCAACCACAGTCAGATCATCCTGAACCGGACCGGCACCGTCGTCACGGTCTCAGAGGCCTGGAGGCCGCATGTGAAGAACGGTTCTGAGCCCAAGAACCTCACGCTGGAGGCCTTGTCTCCACGGCAGGAGGGGCTCTACAGCTGTGAGCTCCACGATGCTGAGGAGAGCTTCACGAGCAGCTTCTCTCTGAAGCTGGAGGCTGCAGGTCAGCAGCATGATGTCATCGTAGAGATTATAGATTATAGATTATAGATTGATTGGTATTTGAGGGCCAGTTTGGACCCTCTGGAATAAACTCAATGAACACAGAGAATACTTTAAAATAAATCAGCCAACAACTGATGCTCAGGAGTTTGGTTTAAAGAAAGTTAATTAAACTAATTAAACTAATAAATAATAAAAATAATTAAAAGTAATCAAAAGTAATTAAAATAATTAAAATAATTAAACTCTTATTCTGTTGCAGACAGTCCCCATGATGCCGGAGCCGTTGCAGGAGGGGTGATTGGAGCCATTTTAATCGCAGCAATAATCGGGTTGATAATATATTATACAAGCAGAAAGAAGAAGTCAGCTTCCAACGGTCAACCCGAGTAAGAACTCTTCATGAATTATGATCTTTAAATCACTGGAGATAGTTTATACTACAAATCATTTAGTAGGACACGACGTGCTGTGATTAGTTTATTAAATCAGTTATTGACAGATTAATGATGGACTGTGTAAGAAGGAATATCTGATCTTATTGGGACAGCAGTTGATTAATAAATGTACTTTATTCATCAAATGAATCAGTTGGAATCTACTGTCACATGACCTCTGCTACACAGACGAGCTGCGTGACTCCTCTACTTCCTGTCTGCAGGAGTCAGGAGATGGGTGACCTGATGACGTCACCGAGAGAAGAGACGGAGGAGCTGGAGGAAGATGAAGAACGTGACGCCCGACGGGGCGACGAGACAAACATCTCCACTCGAGGCTCGGATTTACTGCACTGTGAGCATGCACTTGAAGGGAGCGTTCAGAGCCCAGGAGGCCACTGAACACCTCCTCGCTGCTCCCTGAAGTCGGTTTGCAGCTGGAGGACGAACACCTCCTCGCTGCTCCCTGAAGTCGGTGTGCAGCTGGAGGACGAACACCTCCTCACTGCTCCCTGAAGTCGGTGTGCAGCTAGAGGACGAACACCTCCTCGCTGCTCCCTGAAGTCGGTGTGCAGCTGGAGGACGAACACCTCCTCGCTGCTCCATGAAGTCGGTGTGCAGCTGGAGGACGAACACCTCCTCGCTGCTCCTTGAAGTCGGTGTGCAGCTGGAGGACGAACACCTCCTCGCTGCTCCCTGAAGTCGGTGTGCAGCTGGAGGACGAACACCTCCTCGCTGCTCCATGAAGTCGGTGTGCAGCTGGAGGACGAACACCTCCTCACTGCTCCATGAAGTCGGTGTGCAGCTGGAGGCGGGCACCTCCTGCCTCGCAGTGGGTGTGCAACTGGAGGACGAACACCTCGCGCCCTGAGATCAGTGTGCAGCTGGAGGAACACCTCCTCACTGCTGCTCCTTGAAGTCGGAGTGCAGCTGGAGGACGACCTCGCTGCTCCTTGAGAGTCGATTGTTGGCTGGAGGACGAACACCCTCACCGCTGCTCTGAGTGATGTACAGCTGGAGGCTACCTCTCGCTGCTCCCCGAAGTCAGTGTGCAGCTGGAGGGCGAACACCTCCTCACTGCTATATGAAATAGGTGTGCTGGCTGGAGGACAGAGCACCTCCTCGCTGCTCCTGAAGTCGGTGTGCAGCTGGAGGCCAGTGCCTCCCTCGCTGCTCCTGATGGGGTTTGCAGCTGGAGGGCAGACACCTCCTCTGCTCCTTGAAGTGGGTGTGCAGCTGGAGGAGACACCTCTCTCTGCTCCTTGAGAGTCGGTGCAGCCCGCAGCTGGAGGACGAACACCTCCTCGCTGCTCCTTGAGGTCGGTGTGCCGCTGGCGGACGAACACCTCCTCGCTGCTCCCTGAAGTGAATAATGCAGCTGGAGGGCGACTTTATCCTCGCTGCTCCCTGGTCGATTGACAGCTGAATGAACACCTCAGCTGCTCCATGGTGTGCAGCTGGGAGGACGAACACCTCCTCGCTGCTCCTTGAAGTCGGTGTGCGCTGAGGATCAACATTCTCCTCGCGTCTCTCAGCTTGTGTGCAGCTGGAGGACGAACACCTCCTCGCTGCTCCCTGAAGTCGGTGTGCAGCTGGAGGACGAACACCTCCTCGCTGCTCCTGGAAGTCGGTGCAGCTGGAGGACGAACACCTCCTCACTGCTCCATGAAGTCGGTGTGCAGCTGGAGGACGAACACCTCCTCACTGCTGCTCCTTGAAGTCGGTGTGCAGCTGGAGGACGAACACCTCCTCGCTGCTCCCTGAAGTCAGTGCAGCTGGAGGACGAACACCGCTGCTCCCCGAAGTTCAGCAGCTGGAGGACTAACACCTCCTCGTTGCTCCATGAAGTCGTGTGCAGTTGAGTGACTTGAACACCTCGCTGCCTCAGTTTGTGCAGCTGGAGGACTAACACCTCCCTCGCTGCTCCCTGAAGTCGGTGTGCAGCTGAGACTAACACCTCCTGCTCCATGAAGTTTTGTGCATGAGGACGAACACCTCACTGCTCCATGGCCGTGCAGCTGGAGGACGAACCTCCTGCCAAGCTCCCTGAGGTCGGTGTGCAGCTGGAGGCCCTGGCACTCACTTGAAATTGATCCATGTGGACGAACACCTCCTCGCTGCTCCCTGAAGTCAGTGTGCAGCTGGAGGACGAACACCTCCTCGCTGCTCCATGAAGTCGGTTTGCAGCTGGAGGACGAACACCTCCTCGCTGCTCCCTGAAGTCGGTTTGCAGCTGGAGGACGAACACGTTTTGGTGTTTTTTTTAATCTGTTTTTTGTTCGATGTTTTAAAGTATTGAACGATTCATAAATACACATTTGTCCATTTCATGAAGGATCAGCGACAGGGCCTTTTTGGGGGTTTTTTTTTTTGGGGGGGCCTTTTTGGGGGTTTTAACCTTTTTTGGGACCTTTTTGGGGGTTTTAATTTTTTTTGGGGGGGGTTTTTTTTGGGGGGGGCCCCTTTTTTTGGGACCCCCCGGGGGGCCCCTTTTTGGGGCCTTTTTGGGGGTTTTAACCTTTTTGGGGCCCTTTTTGGGGGTTTTAATTTTTTTTGGGGGGGGCCTTTTTGGGGTTTTAATTTTTTTTGGGGGGGGCCTTTTTGGGGGTTTTAATTTTTTTTGGGGGGGCCCTTTTTGGGGGTTTTAATTTTTTTTGGGGGGGGCCTTTTTGGGGGTTTTAATTTTTTTTGGGGGGGGCCTTTTTGGGGGTTTTTTTTTTTGGGGGGGCCTTTTTGGGGGTTTTAATTTTTGGGGGGGGTTTTCCCTGGGGGCCCCTTTTTTTGGGGACCCCCCGGGGGGTTTTTTAGGGGTTTTGGGCCCCTTTTTGGGGGGCCCCTTTTTTTGGGCCCCTTTCAAGGGTTTTTTTTTTTGGGGGGGTTTTCCCTGGGTTTTTTTTTTTGGGGGGGTTTTCCCTGGGGTTTTTGGGGGGGGGGTTTTTTTTTTAAATTCTTTTTTTTTTTTTAAAAGGGGGGACTTCTTTTTTTTTTTAAAAGGGCCCCCGGGACTTCTTTTTTTTTTTAAAAAGGGCCCCCGGGGTTTTTTTTGGGTTTTTTTTTGGGGGGGGCCCCCTTTTTTTGGGCCTTTTTTGGGGGGGGGCCCCCTTCTTTTTTTTGGGGCCCTTTTTTTTTTTTTTTGGGGCCCTTTGGGACTTCTTTTTTTTTTTAAAAAGGGCCCGGGACTTCTTTTTTTTTTTAAAAAGGGCCCCGGGACTTCTTTTTTTTTTTTGGGGGGGTTTTGGGTTTTTGTTTTTTTTTTGGGGCCTTTTTGGGTTTTTGTTTTTTTTTTGGGGTTTTTTGGGTTTTTGTTTTTTTTAAAAAGGGCCCGGGATTTCCTTTTTTTTTTTTAAAAGGGCCCTTTTTTTTTTTTTTTTTTTGGGTTTTTGTTTTTTTTTTGGGGCCCGGGACTTCTTTTTTTTTTTAAAAAGGGCCCGGGACTTCTTTTTTTTTTTAAAAAGGGCCCCCGGGACTTCTTTTTTTTTTTAAAAAGGGCCCCGGGACTTTTGTTTTTTTTTTGGGGGCCTTTTTGGGTTTTTGTTTTTTTTTTGGGGTTTTGGGTTTTTGTTTTTTTTTTGGGGTTTTTTTCCCTTTTTTTGGGTTTTGGGTTTTTTTTCCCCCTTTTTTTGGGTTTTTTTTTGGGGGGGGCCCCCTTTTTTTGGGTTTTTTTTTGGGGGGGGGCCCCCTTTTTTTGGGTTTTTTTTTGGGGGGGGGCCCCCTTTTTTTGGGTTTTGGGTTTTTTTTCCCCCTTTTTTTGGGCCTTTTTTGGGGGGGGGCCCCCTTTTTTTGGGTTTTGGGTTTTGGGGGGCCCCCTTTTTTTGGGTTTTTTTTTGGGGGGGGCCCCCTTTTTTTGGGCCTTTTTTGGGGGGGGGAAAACTTTTGTTTTTTTTTGGGGGTTTTTTGGGTTTTTGTTTTTTTTTTGGGGCCTTTTTGGGTTTTTGTTTTTTTTTGGGGGGGGCCCCCCTTTTTTTGGGTTTTTTTTTGGGGGGGGCCCCCTTTTTTGGGTTTTGGGTTGGGGGGGGGTTTTTTTTTTTGGCCTTTTTTTTTTAAAATTTTTTTTTTCCCCTTTTTTCCCCTTTTTTTGGGTTTTTTTTTGGGGGGGGGCCCCCTTTTTTTGGGTTTTTTTTTGGGGGGGGCCCCCTTTTTTTGGGCCTTTTTGGGGGGGGCCCCCTTTTTTTGGGTTTTTTTTTGGGGGGGGCCCCCCTTTTTTTGGGTTTTTTTTTGGGGGGGGCCCCCCTTTTTTTGGGTTTTTTTTTGGGGGGGGCCCCCTTTTTTTGGGTTTTTTTTTGGGGGGGGCCCCCTTTTTTTGGGTTTTTTTTTGGGGGGGGGCCCCCTTTTTTTGGGTTTTTTTTTGGGGGGGGCCCCCTTTTTTTGGGTTTTTTTTTGGGGGGGGTTTTTTTTTTTCCCCCGGGGGGGGGGTTTTTTTTTTTTTTTTTTGGGGGGGGGGTTTTTTTTTTTCCCCCGGGGGGGAAAATTTTTTTTTTTTTTTTGGGGGGGGAAAATTTTTTTTTTTTTTTTTTGGGGGGGGAAAATTTCCTTTTTTTTTTTTTGGGGGGGGGGGTTTTTCCTTTTTTTTTTTTTGGGGGGGGGGGTTTTTTTTTTCCCCCGGGGGGGGAAAATTTTTTTTTTTTGGCCGGGTTGGGGTTTTTTTTTTGGGTTTTTGGGGGGTTGGGGGTTTTTTTTTTGGGTTTTTGGCCTTTGGGGTTTTTTTTTTGGGTTTTTGGGGGGTTGGGGTTTTTTTTTTGGGTTTTTGGCCGGGTTGGGGTTTTTTTTTTGGGTTTTTCCTTTTTTTAAATTTTTTTTTTCCCTTTTTTTTTTTTTTTTCCCCTTTTTTTAAATTTTTTTTTTCCCCTTTTTTTAAAATTTTTTTTTTCCCCTTTTTTTAAAATTTTTGGGGGTTTTTCCCCTTTTTTTAAATTTTTTTTTTCCCTTTTTTTAAAATTTTTTTTTCCGGGGAAAATTTTTTTTTTTTTTTTTTGGGGGGGGGGCCCCCCTTTTTTTGGGTTTTTTTTTGGGGGG
Organism: Pseudoliparis swirei; assembly: GCF_029220125.1. Lineage (NCBI taxonomy): Eukaryota > Metazoa > Chordata > Actinopteri > Perciformes > Liparidae > Pseudoliparis > Pseudoliparis swirei. The sequence continues at coordinate 2,377,484 of NC_079403.1, forward strand.
GGCCCCCTTTTTTTGGGCCTTGGGGGGGGGGCCCCCCTTTTTTTGGGTTTTTTTTTGGGGGGGGAAAAATTTTTTTTTTCCCCTTTTTTTAAATTTTTTTTTTCCCTTTTTTTAAAATTTTTGGGGGTTTTTCCCCTTTTTTTTTTTTTTTTCCCCCCTTTTTTAATTTTTTTTTTTCACCTTTTTTTTAAATTTTTTTTTTCCCCCTTTTTTAAAATTTTTGGGGGTTTTTCCCTTTTTTTAAATTTTTTTTTTCCCCTTTTTTTAAAATTTTTTTTGTCCCTTTTTTTATTTTTTTTTTTTTTTGGGGGGGGGGTTTTTCCTTTTTTGGCCTTTTTTGGGGGGTTTTTGTTTTTTTTTTGGGGGTTTTTTGGGTTTTTGTTTTTTTTTTGGGGCCTTTTTGGGTTTTTGTTTTTTTTTTGGGGGCCTTTTTGGGTTTTTGTTTTTTTTTTGGGGCTTTTTGGGTTTTTGTTTTTTTTTTGGGGGCCTTTTGGGTTTTTTTTTTTGGCCTTTTGGGGAAAATTTTTCCTTTTTTTTTGGCCTTTTTGGGGAAAATTTTTCCTTTTTTTTTGGCCTTTTGGGGAAAATTTTTTTTTTCCCCTTTTTTTAAAATTTTTTTTTTCCCCTTTTTTTAAAATTTTTTTTTTTTGGGGGGGAAAATTTCCTTTTTTGGCCTTTTTTGGGGAAAATTTTTTTTTGGCCTTTTTTGGGGAAAATTTTTTTTGGGGTTTTTTTTTTGGGGCTTTTGGGTTTTTGTTTTTTTTAAAAAGGGCCCCCGGGACTTCTTTTTTTTTTTAAAAAGGGGGGACTTCTTTTTTTTTTTAAAAAGGGGGGACTTTTTTTAAATTTTTAAAAAAGGGGGGACTTCTTTTTTTTTAAAAAGGGGGGACTTCTTTTTTTTTTTAAAAATTTTTTTTGGGACTTCTTTTTTTTTTTAAAAAGGGGGACTTCTTTTTTTTTTTAAAAAGGGGGGACTTTTTTTAAATTTTTAAAAAAGGGGTTTTTTTTTTCCCTTTTTTTGGGGCCCTTTTTTTTTTTAAATTTTTAAAAAGGGCCCCCGGGACTTCTTTTTTTTTTTAAAAAGGGGGGACTTCTTTTTTTTTTTAAAAAGGGCCCCCGGGACTTTTTTGGCCTTTTTTGGGGGTTTTTTTTTTTGGCCTTTTCCCCTTTTTTTAAAATTTTTTTTTTCCCTTTTTTTAAAATTTTTTTTTTGGCCTTTTTAAAAAATTTTTTCCTTTTTTTTTGGCCTTTTTTAAAATTTTTTTTTGGGGCCTTTTGGGGGGGGGCCCCCCTTTTTTTGGGCCTTTTTGGGGGAAAATTTTTTTTTTTTTGGGGGGGGGTTTTTGGGGAAAATTTTTCCTTTTTTTTTGGCCTTTTGGGGAAAAATTTTTTTTTTTTTCCCTTTTTTTAAAATTTTTTTTTTCCCCTTTTTTTTTTTTTTTTCCCCCCCTTTTTTTGGGTTTTGGCCTTTTTAAAAAATTTTTTCCTTTTTTTTTGGCCTTTTAAAAATTTTTCCTTTTTTTTGGCCTTTTTAAAAAATTTTTTCCCTTTTTTTTTGGCCTTTTTGGGGAAAATTTTTCCTTTTTTTTTGGCCTTTTTGGGGAAAACCTTTTTTTTTTTGGGGGGGGGTTTTTGGGGAAAAACCCCTTTTTTTTTTTGGGGGGGGGTTTTTGGGGAAAAAATTTTTTTTTTTTTCCCCTTTTTTTAAAATTTTTTTTTTCCCTTTTTTTAAATTTTATTTTTTCCCCTTTTTTTAAATTTTTTTTTTCCCCTTTTTTTAAAATTTTTTTTTCCCCCTTTTTTTTTTATTTTTTTTTGGGGCCGGGTTGGGGTTTTTTTTTGGTTTTTGGCCGGGGGGGGGGTTTTTTTTTTGGGTTTTTGGCCGGGTTGGGGTTTTTTTTTTGGGTTTTTGGGGGGGGGGGGGTTTTTTGGGTTAATTGGGGGGTGGGAAAACCTTTTTTTTTTTGGGGGGGGGGGAAAAAATTTTTTCCCTTTTTTTTGGCCTTTTTAAAAAAACCCCCCCCTTTTTCTTTTTTTTTTGGGGGGGAAAAACCCTCCCCGGGCTTTTTTTTTTGGGGGGGAAAAACCCCCCTTTTTTTTTTTTTGGGGGGGAAAAACCCTCCCCGGGCTTTTTTTTTTGGGGGGGGAAAAACCCTCCCGGGCTTTTTTTTTGGGGGGAAAACCCTCCCGGGCTTTTTTTTTTGGGGGGGGAAAAACCCTCCCCGGGCTTTTTTTTTTGGGGGGGAAAACCCTCCCGGGCTTTTTTTTTTGGGGGGGAAAACCCTCCCGGGCTTTTTTTTTTGGGGGGGAAAAACCCTCCCCGGGCTTTTTTTTTTGGGGGGAAAAAAATTTTTTTTTTTTTTGGGGGGGTTTTTTGGGGAAAACCCTTTTTTTTTTAAAAAGGGGGCCCCTTCTTTTTTTTTGGCCTTGGCCCCCCCCCCCGGGTTTTTCCTTGGCCGGGGGGGTTTTTCCTTGGCCGGGGCCCTCTCTGTCGGGTTTTTTAGACCTTGGTCCTGATAGAGGACCCCTCTCTGTACGGGTTTTTAGACCTTGGCCCTGATAGAGGACCCCCCCGGGGGGGGGTTTTTTGGGGAAAACCTTTTTTTTTTTGGGGGGGGGTTTTTTGGGGAAATTTTTTTTTTTGGGGGGGTTTTTAAAAAAATTTTTTTTTTTTTTGGGGGGGTTTTTTAAAAAAATTTTTTTTTTTTTTGGGGGGGTTTTTTAAAAAAATTTTTTTTTTTTGGGGGGGTTTTTAAAAAAATTTTTTTTTTTTTTGGGGGGGTTTTTAAAAAAATTTTTTTTTTTTGGGGGGGTTTTTTAAAAAATTTTTTTTTTTTTTGGGGGGGTTTTTTGGGAAAACCCTTTTTTTTTTTTTGGGGGGGAAAAACCCTCCCCGGGCTTTTTTTTTTGGGGGGGAAAATTTTTCCTTTTTTTTGGCCTTTTTAAAAAACCCCTTTTTTTGGGGTTTTTGGGGGGTTTTTTTTTTTTTTTTTTGGGGCCCCTTTTTTTTTTTTTTTTTTGGGGCCCCTTTTTTTTTTTTTTTTTTTAACCCCTTTTCCTTTTTTTTTTAAACCCCTTTTGGGGGGGGGGCCCCCAAAAGGGTTTTTTTTGGGGCTTTTTTTTTAAAAATTTTTTTTTTGGGGGGCCTTTTTGGGGGTTTTTTTTTTTGGGGGGGCCTTTTTGGGGGTTTTAACCTTGGGGGGGAAAACCCTTTTTTTTTCCCTTGGGGGGGCCCTTTTTGGGGGTTTTTTTTTTTGGGGGGGTTTTTTTTTTTGGGGGGTTTTTGGTCCTTTTTGGGTTTTTTTTTTTGGGGGGAATTTTGGTCCTTTTTGGGTTTTTTTTTGGGGGGTTTTTGGTCCTTTTTGGGTTTTTTTTTTTGGGGGGTTTTTTTTTGGGGGGAAAATTTTTGGGGGGGGTTTTTTCCCGGGCCGGGGAATTTTGGTCCTTTTTGGGTTTTTTTTTGGGGGGTTTTAATTTTTTTTGGGGGGGCCTTTTTGGGGGTTTTTCCCCTTTTTTGGGACCCCCCGGGGGGCCCCTTTTTTAAAACCCCCTTTTGGGGTTTTTTTCCCTTTTTTAAACCCCCTTTTTTCCCCTTTTCCCTTTTTTAAAATTTTTTTGGGGTTTTTTTCCCTTTTTTAAAATTTTTTTGGGCCCTTTTTTTTTTTGGGGGGGTTTTTTCCTTTTTTTTTGGCCTTTTTGGGGAAAATTTTTCCCGGGTTTTGGTTTTTTTTTAAAAACCCCCCCCTTTTTTTTTGGGGGTTTTTTTAAAAATTCCTTTTTTTTAGACCTTGGTCCTGATAGAGGACTCCCCGGGCTTTTTTTTTTGGGGGGGAAAAACCCTCCCGGGCTTTTTTTTTGGGGGGGCCCCCCCGGGCTTTTTTTTTTGGGGGGGAAAACCCCCCGGGCGGGTTTTTGGGGGGGGGGGGGAAAATTTTTTTTTCCCTTTTTTTAAATTTTTTTTTCCCTTTTTTTTTTTTTTTGGGTTTTTGGGGAAAACCTTTTTTTTTTTAAAAAGGGGTTTTAAACCCCTTTTCCCTTTTTTTTTTTAAATTCTTTTGGGGGGGGGGGTTTTTTTTTTAAATTTCCCTTGGGGGGAAAACCCTTTTTTTTAAAACCTTTTTTTTTTTTGGGGGAAAAACCCCCCAAAAGGGTTTTTTTTGGGGCTTTTTTCCCCAAAAGGGCTTTTTTTGGGGGGGGTTTTCCCCCAAATTCTTTTGGGGGGGGGGGTTTTTTTTTAAATTCTTTTGGGGGGGGGGGTTTTTTTTTTAAACCCCTTTTTTTTTTTTTTTGGGGGGGTTTTTTTTTTTTTGGGGGGGGAAAAAATTTTTTTTGGGGGGGGGCCCCTTTTTTTTGGGACCCCGGGCCCCCTTTTTGGGAAAAAAGGGGGGTTTCCCCAAAAAAGGGAAAAATTTTTTTTTTTTTGGGGGCCCTTTTTTTTTTTTTCCCCGGGGGGGAAAATTTTTGTTTTTTTGGGGGCCCCTTTTCCCCCCCGGTTTTTTTTTTAAAAAACCCCGGGGGTTTTAAAGGGGGCCCCCCCCGGGTTTTTCCCGGGGTTTTGGGTTTTGGGGGGTTTTTGTTTTTTTTAAAAAAAAACCCCCCCCCCCCCTTTTTTTTTTCCCCCCCCTTTTTTGGGGGGGAAAATTTTTTTTAAAATTTGTTTTTTCCTTTTGGGGGTTTTTTTTTTTTTTTCCTTGGTTTTTTTTTTTGGGTTTTTCCTTTTTTTTTTTTGGGGGTTTTTGGGGGGGGGGGAAAATTTTTGGGGGGGTTTTTTTGGGTTTTTCCCCAAAAAAAATTTCCCCGGGTCTTTTTTTTTCCCGGGCCCTCCCCCTTTTACGGCGGACCCCTTAAAACTCCTTTTTTTTTAAAAACCCCCCCCTTTTTTTTTTTCCCCCCCCTTTTTTTTTCCCCCTTTCCAAAAACCCCCCCTTTTTTTTTTTTTTCCCCCCCTTTTTTTCCCCCCGGGTTTGGGGGGGGGGTTTTTTTGTTTTTGGGGGGGGTTTTTTCCCCCATTTTTTTCCCCTTTGGGGGGGGGGGGCCCTGGTTTTTTTTAAATTTTTTTTCCCCCCCCCCGGGGGAAAGTTTTTTTTTTACCCCCCCCTTTTACCCCCCCCCCCCCCCTTTTTTTTTGGGGAAAAAAAGGGCCCTTTTTTTTTTTTCCCCTTTTTTTTTTTCCCCCGGTTTTTTTCCCCCCCCCCCTTTTTTTCCCCCCCGGGGGGGTTTTTTTTTTTTTTGGGTTCCCCCCCCCTTTTTTTTTTTTGGGGTTTTTCCCCCCTTTTCCCCTTTTTTTTCCCCCCGGGGGGTTTTTTTTTTTTTTTCCCCCCCTTTCCCCCCGGGGGGTTTTAAACCCGGGTTTTCCCCCCCCCCCTTTTTTTTTTCCCCCCCCCCCTTTTTTTCCCCAAAAATTTTTTTTCCCCTTTATTTTTTAAATTTTTTTTTCCCTTTTTTTTTTCCCCCCCCCTTTTTCCCCCCGGGGCCCCCCCCCTTCCCCCCCCCCCCAATTTTTCCCCCAAGGCCCCAAATTGGGGGCCCCCCCCCTTTTTCCCTTTTTTTTTTGGGGGTTTTTGGTTTTGGGGGGTTTTTCCCCCCCTTTTTTCCCCCAAAAAGGGGCCCCCAAATTTTTTTTTTTCCCCCCCCTCCCCCCCCTTTTTTCCCCCGGGGAAAAATTGGGGCCCCCCCCCCCCCAAAATTTTCCCCCCTTTCCCTCCCCCCCCCTTTTGGGGGCCCCTTTTTTTTAAAAAATTTTCCCCCCCCTTTTTTCCCCCCCCTTTTTTTTCCCTTTTTCCCCCTTTTTCTTTTTTGGGGGGCCCCCCGGGGGGGCCCCCCCCCCCCCGGCCCCCCTAAAAAAAAAAACCCTTTTTCCCTTTTTTCCCCCCGGAAAAACCCCCTTTCCCCCCCCCGTTCCCCCCCGGGGTTTTTTTTTTTAAAATTTTTTTAAAAATTTTTTTTTAAAAACCCTTTTTTTTTTTTTTTTTAAAAAAATTTTTTTTTTAAAACCCCCCAAAAAAAAATTTTTTTTAATTTTTTCCCCCCCCCCCCCTTTTTTTTTTTTAACCCCTTTTTTTTTTTCCGGGGGGTTTTTTTTCCTTTTTTGGGCCCTGGGGGGGGTTTTTTTTAAATTTTTGGTTTTTTTTGGGGGGAAAAAAAAGGGGGGTTTAAAAAGGTTTTGGGGCCCCCCGGGGAGGAAAAACCCCCTTTTTAAATTTTTTTCCCCAAAAAAAAGGGGGGGGGCCCCCAAAGTTTGGGGGGGGCCCCCCGGGCCGGCCCCCCCCAAAAATTTCCCCCCTGGGGGGGGGGGGGGAACCCCCCCGGGGGGGGGAAAAAAAAAATTTTTTTTTTTTTGGGGGGGGAAACCCCCCCCCCCCCCCCCCCCCCCCCCCGGGGGGTTTTTTTTTTGGGGGGGAAATTTTCCCCCCCCCGGGGGCCCCCTGGGGGGCCCCCTTTTTGGGGGGGCCCCCCCCCGGGGCCCCCGGGGGGGGCCCCCCCCGGGGGGGGGGAAAAAAAGGGGTTTTTTTTGGGGGGGGGGCCCCCCCCGGGGGGGGAAAAAAATTTTTTAAAACCCCCCCAAAAAAAAAAATTTAAGGGGGGAAAAACCTTTTGGGAATTTTTTTTTTTTTTTAAAATTTTTTTTTTTTTTTTGGGGAAAAAAAAATTTTTTTAAAAAGGCCCTTAAAAAAAAAAAAGGCCCCCTTTGCGGGGGAAAAAAAATTTAAAAAATTTTTTAAACCCCCGGGGGGGGGGGGTTTTTTTTTAAAAAAAAGGGGGAAACCCCAAAAATTAAAAAAATTTAAATTTTTTTTTTAAAAAAAGGGAAAGGAAAAAAAAGGCAGGCCCGGGTTTTTAAATTTTTTTTAAAGGGGGAAAAAAAAAGGGGCCCCCTTTTAAAAAAAAAACCCCCCCCCCCCCAAAAAAAATTTTTTTTTAAAAAAAAAAAGGGGGAAAAAGGAAAAAAAAAAAAAAAAAAAAAAATTTTTCCCTTTTAAACCCCCTTAAAACCCTTTGGGGAAAAAAAAAAAAAAAAAGGGGGGAAAAAAGGGAAGGGGGTTTAAAAAAAAATTTTTTGGGGGGGGGGAAAAAAAACCCCTTGGGGGGGGGTTTTTAAAAAATTTTTTTGGGGGGGGGAAAAAAAATTTTTAAAAAATTTTTTTGGGTTTTAAGGGCCCCCAAAATTTTTTTTTTTTTTTTAAAAAAAAAATTTTTGGGGTTTTTCCCAAAGGGGGTTCCTTTTTTTAAATTCCCCCAAAAAAAAAATTTTTAAACCCCCCTTTTGGGGGGGGGTTTTTTAAAGGGCCCCCGGGTTTTTTTTTAAAATTTCCGGGTTTTTTTCTTTTTTGTTTTTTTTTGGGGGGCCTTTTTCCCCCCTTTTTTTTTCCTTTTGGGCCCTTTTCTTTTTTAAAAAAACCCCCCAAAAAATTTTTTTTTAAAAAAAAAAAGGGGGGACTTTTTTTTAAAAAAAAAAATTTTTAAGGTTTCCAAACGGGCCCAAAACCCTTGGCCTTTTTGGGGCCCCCCCCCTTTTTTTTCCTTTTTTAAAAAAAAAGGGGGGGGGGCCCAAAAAAAATTTTTGGTTTTTTGGGGGGAAAAAAGGGGCCCCCCCCTTTTTTTTTAGTTTTTTTGGGGGAAAAAAAAAGGGGCCCTTTTTTTTTCCTGATAGAGGACTCATCTCTGTACTGGTCTTGTTAGACCTTGGTCCTGATAGAGGACTCATCTCTGTACTGGTCTTGTTAGACCTTGGTCCTGATAGGACTCATCTCTGTACTGGTCTTGTTAGACCTTGGTGCTGATAGAGGACTCATCTCTGTACTGGTCTTGTTAGACCTTGGTCCTGATAGAGGACTCATCTCTGTACTGGTCTTGTTAGACCTTGGTGCTGATAGAGGACTCATCTCTGTACTGGTCTTGTTGGACCTTGGTCCTGATAGAGGACTCCTCTCTGTACTGGTCTTGTTAGACCTTGGTCCTGATAAGGACTCATCTCTGTACTGGTCTTGTTGGACCTTGGTCCTGATAGAGGACTCCTCTCTGTACTGGTCTTGTTAGACCTTGGTCCTGATAGAGGACTCATCTCTGTACTGGTCTTGTTAGACCTTGGTGCTGATGAGGACTCATCTCTGTACTGGTCTTGTTAGACCTTGGTGCTGATAGAGGACTCATCTCTGTACTGGTCTTGTTAGACCTTGGTGCTGATAGAGGACTCATCTCTGTACTGGTCTTGTTGGACCTTGGTCCTGATAGAGGACTCATCTCTGTACTGGTCTTGTTAGACCTTGGTCCTGATAGAGGACTCATCTCTGTACTGGTCTTGTTAGACCTTGGTGCTGATAGAGGACTCATCTCTGTACTGGTCTTGTTAGACCTTGGTCCTGATAGAGGACTCATCTCTGTACTGGTCTTGTTAGACCTTGGTCTGATAGAGGACTCATCTCTGTACTGGTCTTGTTAGACCTTGGTCCTGATAGAGGACTCATCTCTGTACTGGTCTTGTTAGACCTTGGTCCTGATGAGGACTCATCTCTGTACTGGTCTTGTTAGACCTTGGTGCTGATAGAGGACTCATCTCTGTACTGGTCTTGTTAGACCTTGGTGCTGATAGAGGACTCATCTCTGTACTGGTCTTGTTAGACCTTGGTCCTGATAGGACTCCTCTCTGTACTGGTCTTGTTAGACCTTGGTCCTGATGAGGACTCATCTCTGTACTGGTCTTGTTAGACCTTGGTGCTGATAGGACTCATCTCTGTACTGGTCTTGTTGGACCTTGGTCTGATAGAGGACTCATCTCTGTACTGGTCTTGTTGGACCTTGGTGCTGATAGAGGACTCATCTCTGTACTGGTCTTGTTAGACCTTGGTGCTGATAGAGGACTCATCTCTGTACTGGTCTTGTTGGACCTTGGTGCTGATAGAGGACTCCTCTCTGTACTGGTCTTGTTAGACCTTGGTCTGATAGAGGACTCATCTCTGTACTGGTCTTGTTAGACCTTGGTCTGATGAGGACTCATCTCTGTACTGGTCTTGTTAGACCTTGGTCCTGATAGAGGACTCATCTCTGTACTGGTCTTGTTAGACCTTGGTCCTGATAGAGGACTCATCTCTGTACTGGTCTTGTTAGACCTTGGTGCTGATAGAGGACTCATCTCTGTACTGGTCTTGTTGGACCTTGGTGCTGATAGAGGACTCATCTCTGTACTGGTCTTGTTAGACCTTGGTGCTGATAGAGGACTCATCTCTGTACTGGTCTTGTTAGACCTTGGTCCTGATAGAGGACTCCTCTCTGTACTGGTCTTGTTAGACCTTGGTCCTGATAGAGGACTCATCTCTGTACTGGTCTTGTTAGACCTTGGTGCTGATAGAGGACTCATCTCTGTACTGGTCTTGTTAGACCTTGGTCCTGATAGAGGACTCCTCTCTGTACTGGTCTTGTTAGACCTTGGTGCTGATAGAGGACTCATCTCTGTACTGGTCTTGTTAGACCTTGGTCCTGATAGAGGACTCATCTCTGTACTGGTCTTGTTAGACCTTGGTGCTGATAGAGGACTCATCTCTGTACTGGTCTTGTTAGACCTTGGTGCTGATGAGGACTCCTCTCTGTACTGGTCTTGTTAGACCTTGGTGCTGATAGAGGACTCATCTCTGTACTGGTCTTGTTAGACCTTGGTCCTGATAGAGGACTCCTCTCTGTACTGGTCTTGTTAGACCTTGGTCCTGATAGGACTCATCTCTGTACTGGTCTTGTTGGACCTTGGTGCTGATAGAGGACTCCTCTCTGTACTGGTCTTGTTAGACCTTGGTCCTGATAGAGGACTCCTCTCTGTACTGGTCTTGTTGGACCTTGGTCCTGATAGAGGACTCCTCTCTGTACTGGTCTTGTTGGACCTTGGTCCTGATGAGGACTCATCTCTGTACTGGTCTTGTTAGACCTTGGTGCTGATAGAGGACTCTCTCTGTACTGGTCTTGTTAGACCTTGGTCCTGATAGAGGACTCATCTCTGTACTGGTCTTGTTAGACCTTGGTGCTGATAGAGGACTCATCTCTGTACTGGTCTTGTTAGACCTTGGTCCTGATAGAGGACTCCTCTCTGTACTGGTCTTGTTGGACCTTGGTCCTGATAGAGGACTCATCTCTGTACTGGTCTTGTTAGACCTTGGTCCTGATGAGGACTCATCTCTGTACTGGTCTTGTTAGACGTTAGTGCTGATAGAGGACTCATCTCTGTACTGGTCTTGTTAGAGGTTGGTGTTGATAGAGGACTCATCTCTGTACTGGTCTTGTTAGACCTTGGTGCTGATAGAGGACTCATCTCTGTACTGGTCTTGTTGGACCTTGGTCCTGATGAGGACTCCTCTCTGTACTGGTCTTGTTAGACCTTGGTCCTGATAGAGGACTCATCTCTGTACTGGTCTTGTTAGACCTTGGTGCTGATAGGACTCCTCTCTGTACTGGTCTTGTTAGACCTTGGTGCTGATAGAGGACTCATCTCTGTACTGGTCTTGTTAGACCTTGGTCCTGATAGAGGACTCATCTCTGTACTGGTCTTGTTAGACCTTGGTGCTGATAGAGGACTCATCTCTGTACTGGTCTTGTTAGACCTTGGTCCTGATAGAGGACTCATCTCTGTACTGGTCTTGTTGGACCTTGGTCCTGATAGAGGACTCATCTCTGTACTGGTCTTGTTAGACCTTGGTCCTGATAGAGGACTCCTCTCTGTACTGGTCTTGTTAGACCTTGGTGCTGATAGAGGACTCCTCTCTGTACTGGTCTTGTTAGACCTTGGTGCTGATAGAGGACTCATCTCTGTACTGGTCTTGTTAGACCTTGGTCCTGATAGAGGACTCATCTCTGTACTGGTCTTGTTAGACCTTGGTGCTGATAGAGGACTCATCTCTGTACTGGTCTTGTTAGACCTTGGTGCTGATAGAGGACTCCTCTCTGTACTGGTCTTGTTAGACCTTGGTCCTGATAGAGGACTCCTCTCTGTACTGGTCTAGTTAGACCTTGGTCCTGATAGAGGACTCCTCTCTGTACTGGTCTTGTTAGACCTTGGTCCTGATAGAGGACTCATCTCTGTACTGGTCTTGTTAGACCTTGGTGCTGATAGGACTCATCTCTGTACTGGTCTTGTTAGACCTTGGTCCTGATAGAGGACTCATCTCTGTACTGGTCTTGTTAGACCTTGGTGCTGATAGAGGACTCCTCTCTGTACTGGTCTTGTTAGACCTTGGTCCTGATAGAGGACTCCTCTCTGTACTGGTCTTGTTAGACCTTGGTGCTGATAGAGGACTCATCTCTGTACTGGTCTTGTTAGACCTTGGTGCTGATAGAGGACTCATCTCTGTACTGGTCTTGTTAGACCTTGGTGCTGATAGGACTCATCTCTGTACTGGTCTTGTTAGACCTTGGTCCTGATAGAGGACTCATCTCTGTACTGGTCTTGTTAGACCTTGGTCCTGATAGAGGACTCATCTCTGTACTGGTCTTGTTGGACCTTGGTCCTGATAGAGGACTCATCTCTGTACTGGTCTTGTTAGACCTTGGTGCTGATAGAGGACTCATCTCTGTACTGGTCTTGTTAGACCTTGGTCCTGATAGAGGACTCATCTCTGTACTGGTCTTGTTAGACCTTGGTCCTGATAGAGGACTCCTCTCTGTACTGGTCTTGTTGGACCTTGGTCCTGATAGAGGACTCATCTCTGTACTGGTCTTGTTAGACCTTGGTCCTGATAGAGGACTCCTCTCTGTACTGGTCTTGTTAGACCTTGGTCCTGATAGAGGACTCCTCTCTGTACTGGTCTTGTTGGACCTTGGTGCTGATAGAGGACTCCTCTCTGTACTGGTCTTGTTAGACCTTGGTGCTGATAGAGGACTCATCTCTGTACTGGTCTTGTTGGACCTTGGTCCTGATAGAGGACTCCTCTCTGTACTGGTCTTGTTGGACCTTGGTCTGATAGAGGACTCATCTCTGTACTGGTCTTGTTAGACCTTGGTCCTGATAGAGGACTCCTCTCTGTACTGGTCTTGTTAGACCTTGGTCCTGATAGAGGACTCATCTCTGTACTGGTCTTGTTGGACCTTGGTCCTGATAGAGGACTCCTCTCTGTACTGGTCTTGTTGGACCTTGGTCCTGATAGAGGACTCATCTCTGTACTGGTCTTGTTGGACCTTGGTCCTGATAGAGGACTCCTCTCTGTACTGGTCTTGTTAGACCTTGGTGCTGATGAGGACTCCTCTCTGTACTGGTCTTGTTAGACCTTGGTGCTGATAGAGGACTCCTCTCTGTACTGGTCTTGTTAGACCTTGGTCCTGATAGAGGACTCATCTCTGTACTGGTCTTGTTAGACCTTGGTCCTGATAGAGGACTCATCTCTGTACTGGTCTTGTTAGACCTTGGTGCTGATAGAGGACTCATCTCTGTACTGGTCTTGTTAGACCTTGGTCCTGATAGGACTCATCTCTGTACTGGTCTTGTTGGACCTTGGTGCTGATGAGGACTCATCTCTGTACTGGTCTTGTTAGACCTTGGTCCTGATAGAGGACTCATCTCTGTACTGGTCTTGTTAGACCTTGGTCCTGATAGAGGACTCATCTCTGTACTGGTCTTGTTAGACCTTGGTCTGATAGAGGACTCCTCTCTGTACTGGTCTTGTTAGACCTTGGTCCTGATAGAGGACTCATCTCTGTACTGGTCTTGTTAGACCTTGGTCCTGATAGGACTCATCTCTGTACTGGTCTTGTTAGACCTTGGTCCTGATAGAGGACTCCTCTCTGTACTGGTCTTGTTAGACCTTGGTCCTGATAGAGGACTCATCTCTGTACTGGTCTTGTTAGACCTTGGTCCTGATAGAGGACTCCTCTCTGTACTGGTCTTGTTAGACCTTGGTCCTGATGAGGACTCATCTCTGTACTGGTCTTGTTAGACCTTGGTCCTGATAGGACTCATCTCTGTACTGGTCTTGTTAGACCTTGGTGCTGATAGAGGACTCATCTCTGTACTGGTCTTGTTAGACCTTGGTCCTGATAGAGGACTCATCTCTGTACTGGTCTTGTTAGACCTTGGTGCTGATGAGGACTCATCTCTGTACTGGTCTTGTTAGACCTTGGTCCTGATAGAGGACTCCTCTCTGTACTGGTCTTGTTAGACCTTGGTCCTGATGAGGACTCCTCTCTGTACTGGTCTTGTTAGACCTTGGTGCTGATGAGGACTCCTCTCTGTACTGGTCTTGTTAGACCTTGGTGCTGATAGAGGACTCCTCTCTGTACTGGTCTTGTTAGACCTTGGTGCTGATAGAGGACTCATCTCTGTACTGGTCTTGTTAGACCTTGGTCCTGATAGAGGACTCCTCTCTGTACTGGTCTTGTTAGACCTTGGTGCTGATAGAGGACTCATCTCTGTACTGGTCTTGTTAGACCTTGGTGCTGATGAGGACTCCTCTCTGTACTGGTCTTGTTAGACCTTGGTCCTGATAGAGGACTCATCTCTGTACTGGTCTTGTTGGACCTTGGTGCTGATAGAGGACTCCTCTCTGTACTGGTCTTGTTAGACCTTAGTCCTGAAAGAGGACTCCTCTCTGTACTGGTTTTGTTACACCTTAGTGCTGATAGAGGACTCCTCCCTGTACTGGTCTTGTTAGACCTTGGTGCTGATAGAGGACTCATCTCTGTACTGGTCTTGTTAGACCGTGGTCCTGATAGAGGACTCCTCTCTGTACTGGTCTTGTTGGACCTTGGTGCTGATAGAGGACTCCTCTCTGTACTGGTCTGCTTAGACCTTGGTCCTGATAGAGGACTCATCTCTGTACTGGTCTTGTTAGACCTTGGTGCTGATAGAGGACTCATCTCTGTACTGGTCTTGTTAGACCTTGGTCCTGATAGAGGACTCATCTCTGTACTGGTCTTGTTGGACCTTGGTCCTGATAGGACTCATCTCTGTACTGGTCTTGTTAGACCTTGGTCCTGATGAGGACTCATCTCTGTACTGGTCTTGTTAGACCTTGGTCCTGATAGAGGACTCATCTCTGTACTGGTCTTGTTAGACCTTGGTCCTGATAGAGGACTCATCTCTGTACTGGTCTTGTTAGACCTTGGTCCTGATAGAGGACTCCTCTCTGTACTGGTCTTGTTAGACCTTGGTCCTGATAGAGGACTCATCTCTGTACTGGTCTTGTTAGACCTTGGTGCTGATAGAGGACTCATCTCTGTACTGGTCTTGTTAGACCTTGGTGCTGATAGAGGACTCATCTCTGTACTGGTCTTGTTAGACCTTGGTGCTGATAGAGGACTCATCTCTGTACTGGTCTTGTTAGACCTTGGTGCTGATAGAGGACTCCTCTCTGTACTGGTCTTGTTAGACCTTGGTGCTGATAGAGGACTCATCTCTGTACTGGTCTTGTTAGACCTTGGTCTGATAGAGGACTCATCTCTGTACTGGTCTTGTTAGACCTTGGTGCTGATAGAGGACTCATCTCTGTACTGGTCTTGTTAGACCTTGGTCCTGATGGGGACTCCTCTCTGTACTGGTCTTGTTAGACCTTGGTCCTGATAGAGGACTCATCTCTGTACTGGTCTTGTTGGACCTTGGTCCTGATAGAGGACTCCTCTCTGTACTGGTCTTGTTAGACCTTGGTGCTGATGAGGACTCATCTCTGTACTGGTCTTGTTAGACCTTGGTGCTGATAGAGGACTCCTCTCTGTACTGGTCTTGTTAGACCTTGGTCCTGATAGAGGACTCATCTCTGTACTGGTCTTGTTAGACCTTGGTCCTGATAGAGGACTCATCTCTGTACTGGTCTTGTTAGACCTTGGTGCTGATAGAGGACTCATCTCTGTACTGGTCTTGTTAGACCTTGGTCCTGATAGAGGACTCATCTCTGTACTGGTCTTGTTAGACCTTGGTCCTGATAGAGGACTCATCTCTGTACTGGTCTTGTTAGACCTTGGTCCTGATAGAGGACTCCTCTCTGTACTGGTCTTGTTGGACCTTGGTCCTGATAGAGGACTCCTCTCTGTACTGGTCTTGTTGGACCTTGGTCCTGATAGAGGACTCCTCTCTGTACTGGTCTTGTTAGACCTTGGTCCTGATAGAGGACTCCTCTCTGTACTGGTCTTGTTAGACCTTGGTGCTGATAGAGGACTCCTCTCTGTACTGGTCTTGTTGGACCTTGGTCCTGATAGAGGACTCCTCTCTGTACTGGTCTTGTTGGACCTTGGTCCTGATAGAGGACTCATCTCTGTACTGGTCTTGTTGGACCTTGGTCCTGATAGAGGACTCATCTCTGTACTGGTCTTGTTAGACCTTGGTCCTGATAGAGGACTCCTCTCTGTACTGGTCTTGTTGGACCTTGGTCCTGATAGAGGACTCCTCTCTGTACTGGTCTTGTTAGACCTTGGTCCTGATAGAGGACTCATCTCTGTACTGGTCTTGTTAGACCTTGGTCCTGATAGAGGACTCCTCTCTGTACTGGTCTTGTTAGACCTTGGTGCTGATAGAGGACTCATCTCTGTACTGGTCTTGTTAGACCTTGGTGCTGATAGAGGACTCCTCTCTGTACTGGTCTTGTTAGACCTTGGTGCTGATAGAGGACTCCTCTCTGTACTGGTCTTGTTAGACCTTGGTCCTGATAGAGGACTCATCTCTGTACTGGTCTTGTTAGACCTTGGTCCTGATAGAGGACTCATCTCTGTACTGGTCTTGTTGGACCTTGGTCCTGATAGAGGACTCATCTCTGTACTGGTCTTGTTAGACCTTGGTCCTGATAGAGGACTCCTCTCTGTCCTGGTCTTGTTAGACCTTGGTCCTGATAGAGGACTCCTCTCTGTACTGGTCTTGTTGGACCTTGGTCCTGATAGAGGACTCATCTCTGTACTGGTCTTGTTAGACCTTGGTCCTGATAGAGGACTCCTCTCTGTACTGGTCTTGTTAGACCTTGGTGCTGATAGAGGACTCATCTCTGTACTGGTCTTGTTAGACCTTGGTCCTGATAGAGGACTCATCTCTGTACTGGTCTTGTTAGACCTTGGTGCTGATAGAGGACTCCTCTCTGTACTGGTCTTGTTAGACCTTGGTGCTGATAGAGGACTCATCTCTGTAGTGGTCTTGTTAGACCTTAGTGCTGATAGAGGACTCCTCTCTGTACTGGTCTTGTTAGACCTTGGTGCTGATAGAGGACTCCTCTGTACTGGTCTTGTTGGACCTTGGTGCTGATAGAGGACTCCTCTCTGTACTGGTCTTGTTAGACCTTGGTGCTGATAGAGGACTCATCTCTGTACTGGTCTTGTTAGACCTTGGTCCTGATAGAGGACTCCTCTCTGTACTGGTCTTGTTGGACCTTGGTGCTGATAGAGGACTCATCTCTGTACTGGTCTTGGACCTTGGTCCTGATAGAGGACTCCTCTCTGTACTGGTCTTGTTAGACCTTGGTCTGATAGAGGACTCCTCTCTGTACTGGTCTTGTTAGACCTTGGTCCTGATAGAGGACTCATCTCTGTACTGGTCTTGTTAGACCTTGGTCCTGATAGGACTCCTCTCTGTACTGGTCTTGTTGGACCTTGGTCCTGATAGAGGACTCCTCTCTGTACTGGTCTTGTTAGACCTTGGTCCTGATAGAGGACTCCTCTGTACTGGTCTTGTTAGACCTTGGTCCTGATAGAGGACTCCTCTCTGTACTGGTCTTGTTAGACCTTGGTCCTGATAGAGGACTCATCTCTGTACTGGTCTTGTTGGACCTTGGTCCTGATAGAGGACTCCTCTCTGTACTGGTCTTGTTAGACCTTGGTCCTGATGAGGACTCATCTCTGTACTGGTCTTGTTGGACCTTGGTCCTGATAGAGGACTCCTCTCTGTACTGGTCTTGTTAGACCTTGGTCCTGATAGAGGACTCATCTCTGTACTGGTCTTGTTAGACCTTGGTCCTGATAGAGGACTCATCTCTGTACTGGTCTTGTTGGACCTTGGTCCTGATAGAGGACTCATCTCTGTACTGGTCTTGTTAGACCTTGGTCCTGATAGAGGACTCCTCTCTGTACTGGTCTTGTTGGACCTTGGTCCTGATAGAGGACTCCTCTCTGTACTGGTCTTGTTGGACCTTGGTCCTGATGAGGACTCCTCTCTGTACTGGTCTTGTTAGACCTTGGTCCTGATAGAGGACTCCTCTCTGTACTGGTCTTGTTAGACCTTGGTCCTGATAGAGGACTCCTCTCTGTACTGGTCTTGGACCTTGGTCCTGATAGAGGACTCCTCTCTGTACTGGTCTTGTTAGACCTTGGTCCTGATGAGGACTCATCTCTGTACTGGTCTTGTTAGACCTTGGTCCTGATAGAGGACTCCTCTCTGTACTGGTCTTGTTAGACCTTGGTCCTGATAGAGGACTCCTCTCTGTACTGGTCTTGTTAGACCTTGGTCCTGATAGAGGACTCATCTCTGTACTGGTCTTGTTAGACCTTGGTCCTGATAGAGGACTCCTCTCTGTACTGGTCTTGTTAGACCTTGGTCCTGATAGAGGACTCCTCTCTGTACTGGTCTTGTTAGACCTTGGTGCTGATAGAGGACTCATCTCTGTACTGGTCTTGTTGGACCTTGGTCCTGATGAGGACTCATCTCTGTACTGGTCTTGTTAGACCTTGGTGCTGATAGAGGACTCATCTCTGTACTGGTCTTGTTAGACCTTGGTCCTGATAGAGGACTCCTCTCTGTACTGGTCTGGTTGGACCTTGGTCCTGATAGAGGACTCATCTCTGTACTGGTCTTGTTAGACCTTGGTGCTGATAGAGGACTCATCTCTGTACTGGTCTTGTTGGACCTTGGTCCTGATAGAGGACTCATCTCTGTACTGGTCTTGTTAGACCTTGGTGCTGATAGAGGACTCATCTCTGTACTGGTCTTGTTAGACCTTGGTCCTGATAGAGGACTCATCTCTGTACTGGTCTTGTTAGACCTTGGTGCTGATAGAGGACTCATCTCTGTACTGGTCTTGTTAGACCTTGGTCCTGATAGAGGACTCATCTCTGTACTGGTCTTGTTAGACCTTGGTGCTGATAGAGGACTCCTCTCTGTACTGGTCTTGTTGGACCTTGGTGCTGATAGAGGACTCATCTCTGTACTGGTCTTGTTGGACCTTGGTCCTGATAGAGGACTCATCTCTGTACTGGTCTTGTTAGACCTTGGTGCTGATAGAGGACTCATCTCTGTACTGGTCTTGTTAGACCTTGGTCCTGATAGAGGACTCCTCTCTGTACTGGTCTTGTTAGACCTTGGTGCTGATAGAGGACTCATCTCTGTACTGGTCTTGTTAGACCTTGGTGCTGATAGAGGACTCATCTCTGTACTGGTCTTGTTAGACCTTGGTCCTGATAGAGGACTCCTCTCTGTACTGGTCTTGTTAGACCTTGGTCCTGATAGAGGACTCATCTCTGTACTGGTCTTGTTAGACCTTGGTGCTGATAGAGGACTCCTCTCTGTACTGGTCTTGTTAGACCTTGGTCCTGATGAGGACTCATCTCTGTACTGGTCTTGTTAGACCTTGGTCCTGATAGAGGACTCCTCTCTGTACTGGTCTTGTTAGACCTTGGTCCTGATAGAGGACTCATCTCTGTACTGGTCTTGTTAGACCTTGGTCCTGATAGAGGACTCCTCTCTGTACTGGTCTTGTTAGACCTTGGTGCTGATAGAGGACTCCTCTCTGTACTGGTCTTGTTAGACCTTGGTGCTGATAGAGGACTCATCTCTGTACTGGTCTGTTAGACCTTGGTGCTGATAGCGGACTCATCTCTGTACTGGTCTAGTTAGACCTTGGTGCTGATAGAGGACTCCTCTCTGTACTGGTCTAGTTAGACCTTGGTGCTGATAGAGGACTCCTCTCTGTACTGGTCTTGTTAGACCTTGGTGCTGATAGAGGACTCCTCTCTGTACTGGTCTTGTTAGACCTTAGTGCTGATAGAGGACTCATCTGTACTGGTCTTGTTAGACCTTGGTGCTGATAGAGGACTCATCTCTGTACTGGTCTTGTTAGACCTTGGTGCTGATAGAGGACTCATCTCTGTACTGGTCTAGTTAGACCTTAGTGCTGATAGAGGACTCCTCTCTGTACTGGTCTTGTTAGACCTTAGTGCTGATAGAGGACTCCTCTCTGTACTGGTCTTGTTAGACCTTAGTGCTGATAAAGGACTCCTCTCTGTACTGGTCTTGTTAGACCTTGGTGCTGATAGAGGACTCCTCTCTGTACTGGTCTTGTTAGACCTTAGTCCTGATAGAGGACTCATCTCTGTACTGGTCTTGTTAGACCTTAGTGCTGATAGATTGAGTGTCATTTGAATACCATAAGCCAAGGGGCGGTGTCAACGCGGCTGGAATTGGCACTAACTTGGGCTCATAACCGGGTGGGTTTTCGCGTCAGCTGTGGCGTTAAGCGTGACTCATCGGGGCCGAAGACTGGAGGACAAAGACATAGAGTCTTCCGTTGGAGTCAAGACTGGAGGACAAAGACATAGGAGTCTTCCGTTGGAGTCTTCGGGTGGCTGAGTATTTCCCCATTTTTAAATATGTGTGTCTTTTCCATACCTGTCGTATCTCTACTCGTAGTTACTATAGGACTCGCTCATTCATGTGCGGAACCCTCTCCTGTTATCCTTCCTTCCTACCCGTTCTCACACCACCTGGTCACAGGCTCTGGAACTGTCAGTCACCGCAAGGGGAGCCTCTGGAACTGGCCGACTTCATCTCTGGCTTTGCTGTGGAGCAGTCGCACTTCCTGGCTCTCACTGAGACCTGGATCACAGCAGACAACACGTCTACCCGGCTGCTCTCTCCTCGGCCTTCTCCTTTAGCCACACACCCAGACCCTCTGGTCGGGGTGGAGTACAGGTTACTCATCTCACCCACATGGTGTTTCTGTCCCTACCCGCTTCCTCTCTTTATCCCACTGACTTTTGTGAGTTTCATGCGGTGAGCCGTTACTCATCGGTTCAACTTCACATTGTTGTTCTCTACCGTCCCCTGGTTCTTTGGGAGATTTCTTGGACGAGCTAGACGTCCTCCCTATCGAACTTGAACACGGCTCATCCTCATCCTTCTGGGTGACTTTAACATCAGACAGAAGTCATGTGATCTCCTCTTACTGTCTTCCTTTAACCTCTCACTCAGTCCCTCCTCCTACTCACAAAGCGGCAACCACCTTGACTACATTTCACAAGAAACTGCTCTACCTCTAACCTCACTGTGACTCCTCTCCATGTCTCTGACCACTTCTTCATCTCTTACTCTCTCGCTCTCTGGTACTGACAACCCACCCATATCTACAGACTCTGCACCTGTACATTCGCACCCATCTGCCCCTCCTCTCTGTTCTCCTCTGTCCTATCCGCTCTCCCCTCAACTGACTGCTTCTCACTCATGCATCCTAACTCTGCCAGAACCTCTCCTCTCTTCCCTGTCTTCATCTCTTGATTCTCTTTGTCCTTTTAAGACACGACCGGTTGGAAATCCTCCCGGCTCCGTGGTTGTCGGACGACAGAGCCACCCTCTGACGAAGAAAATGGCGCAAATCGAATCAAGCGGAAGACTTGCTCTTCTATCAATCTCCTCTCCTCCTTCTCTTCCTCTATCTCTGCAGCCAAAAGCTCGTTCTACCTGACCAAAATTCAGTCTTCCTTCTCTAACCCCAAAAACTCTTCTATCTTTCCAACCTCCTTGATCCCCCTGTCCCCTCCTCCTTCCACCTTTTGCCGAGCCACTTTGTCGGCTACTTTACAAACAAGATAGACGACATACGCTCCTCCTTTAAATCCATCTTCTATCACCTCACCAACACTAACTTCTTCATCATCCCCCTCTCTTTCCTCTTTCACCCCTTGTCTCCCAATCAGTCAAGTTCTTAGCTTGGTGACCTCCAGCTCGACCGACCACCTGCCCTTGACCCCGTCCCGTCTCCCATTCTCCAGGCTATTGCTCTGACCTTCTGACCTTCCTCACCCATCTTATTAACAGCTCCTCTCAACTGGCTGTTTCCTAACTCTCTGAAGGCGAGAGTCAACCCTCTCCTGAAGAACCCACGCTCGACGTCTGAAGTCAGCAACTACAGACCGGGTCTCTCTTCTTCCTTTCTCTCCAAAACTCTGGGCGAGCTATCTTGAGCCAAGTGTCCTCCTATCTCCACAGTAACAACCTTCTTGACCCTCACCAGTCTGGATTCAAGGCCGGCCACTCGACAGAGTCGGCCCTCCTTGCTGTCTCTGAGCAGCTTCACACTGCTAGAGCAGCCTCTCTCTCCTCTGTCCTTATCCTTCTAAACCTTTCTGCAGCATTTGACACACGTGAACCACCAGATCCTGATCTCTTCTCTTCAGGACCTGGGGATCTCAGGCACTACACTCGCTCTTTTCTCTTCCTACCTTAAAGACCACCTACGGGTAACTTGGAGAGGATCTGTGTCTGATCCTTGTCCTCTCACTACTGGGGTTCCTCAAGGCTCCGTCCTGGGTCCCTCCTCTTCTCTCTGTATACAAATTCTCTCGGCTCTGTCATTCATTCGTTGCATGGCTTCTCCTACCATAGCTATGCTGATGACACCAACTGATCTTCTCGTTTTCACCGCTCGAAACACAGGTGGCGGCACGAATCTCTGCCTGTCTGACTGACATCTCTCAGTGGATGTCTGCTCACCACCTGAAGATCAACCCTGACAAG
Organism: Pseudoliparis swirei; assembly: GCF_029220125.1. Classification (NCBI taxonomy): domain Eukaryota; kingdom Metazoa; phylum Chordata; class Actinopteri; order Perciformes; family Liparidae; genus Pseudoliparis; species Pseudoliparis swirei. The sequence continues at coordinate 2,399,151 of NC_079403.1, forward strand.
ACTGAGCTACTATTCCTTCCAGGGAAGGCTCCCCCACCACGACCTGACTATCACCTTCAACAGCTCTGTGTTGGCCCCTGCCGGACTGCCAGGAACCTCGGGGTGACACTCGACAGTCAACTCTCCTGGCGGCCAACATCGCTGCTGGACAGCGTTCCTGTAGGTACATGCTGCACAACATCAGGAGAATCGTCCTCTTCTTACTCAGAAGGCGGCGCAGGTTCTGATCCAGGCTCTGGTCATTTCACGCCTCGACTACTGCAACTCCTCCTGGCTGGTCTACCTGCTAGGCCATCCGACCCCTGCAGCTCATCCAGAATTCAGCTGCTCGACTGGTCTTCAGCCTCCCGAAATTCACCCACACCACTCCGCTCCTCCGCTCTCCACTGGTTACGGTGGCTGCTCATCCTTCAAAACACTGGTCCTGGCGTACCGTGCTCTGAGGCGGATCGGGCCCGTCTACATCCGGGATATGGTCACCCGTACCGCACGTTCGCTCCGCTCTGCAACAGCCAATCGACTTGTGGCTACTGCACCGGGCTGATCACAATCCGGACTGTTTGCTGTCCTGGCTCCTCAGTGGTGGAACGGCTCCCCACTGACATCAGGACAGCAGAAAGTCTCTACATCTTCCGTCGGAGACTGAAAACACACCTTTTCCGACTATATCTGGATTAAAACACAGATTAGCACTTCAGTGGCACTTAGATAGCACTTACTTATGGTACTTTTGTAGTTCGACTATGTTGAGGCAATGTTACTTCCTGTATTCTTGTTGTTCTTAGTTTGTACTCTAGGTTGAAATGCACTTATTGTAAGTCGCTTTGGATAAAAGCGTCTGCTAAATGACATGTAATGACATGTAATAATAGAGGACTCCTCTCTGTACTGGTCTTGTTAGACCTTAGTAGCCTTGATAACCACCAATGTTAGTCACGGAGTTCCACAAGGTTCTGTACTGGGACCACTTGTATTTCCCTTATTCACTAACAAGCACCAAGGAGGTAAGTCATGAAGTGGAAAAGAGGTCCAGGATGAAGGGATGTAGGAATGAAGGGATGTAGTTGTGAAGGGATGAAGGTATGTAGGGATGAAGGGATGAAGGGATGTAGGGATGAAGGGACAAACAAGTCCAATCTGTCAGGGAACACCAGTGACGTTTGGTTTCGGAGGTGAGACGTTTGAATCCTGATGAAATGGATCAGGAATGCAAGCGGCTGCTGAGTGAACGCTGCCGCGCCCTCAGAGATCAGCGGATCAGCGGCTCGTCAGAACGCCGAGTGCAGCGCGAGGAGGAGGAGGATGCAGCGCGCCGTGCTCCTGGGGGTCCTCGCTCTGCTGCACAGCCGAGCAGGAGGAGGTGAGTCGGCCTCAGGCTGCCGGAGCAATATGGGACATGTTCAGTCTAGTCGAGAGAGGAAGGAGGCAGACGAGGACACTTAACGGATGAAGACAGAGAGCAGAGGGAAGGAAAGGAAAGGAGACGCTCGCAAAAGGATCTGTTGATAGTACTCTAGTTATTGGAGGGACTGTCGAGTCGCTGAAAACCTCAGAAGAAACACCACGTAGCAGCCTGATGAGAAGTATGACGTCTGCCACTCAGAGTTGGGGGAGGGGGGGGAGCTGATCCAAGGTCAGGACGGGGTCACAGCATGTGGGTGCTTGGAGAGCCGGACTTGGCTTGGGAAGGAGAGTCGTGTTTCAGGTGTGATGAGAGGATGAATCCTCCCGTTGGAGAGGAGAGAACGAGAGAAGGTCGTTGCTTTGAGTTATTACTTTACCAGACATCCAATTTTGGGAAGAAAAGGGAAAGTTTGAATCTGGAATAATACGTCACGCTCAGACCGGAATCCTTTTCATTGGGTTCCATTCAAAACAATATCTTTAATATCTGCTAAAGTGACATGAAAACCTTTCAATTAGGTCAAATATCAAACGACAAAAGAGGACGGATGATGCCTCATTGTCATTGAGAATTAGACACAAAGAACTAACAAGAGAACTTTAGTCCAACCAGTCAGTGGTGAGCGAGGAATGAGAGGCGGATGATCGTATGAATGCTGCGGAACCCGTCTGGACTCATTCCTCCACTGAAGTGAAACCTGAGTCACATATTTGTTTATCTATTAGCTCATCGAAAGTGAATCAATACCTGTATGACAGCATGCAGCTGCCTCATAAATTCCTGATGACATCATTTCCTGGTGACTGAAAAATGCTGCTGACAGAAAAGGAACACACACCCTTTAAACTAAAGTTATCATACTAAAACTGACCCCCAGACCAACAGACCCGATAGACTATACTTGTAGTACCATAACTGACCAATAGACCCTATAGACTATATGTGTAGTACCATAACTGACCAACAGACCCTATAGACTATATGTGTAGTACCATAACTGACCAACAGACCCTATAGACTATATGTGAAGTACCATAACTGACCAATAGACCCTATAGACTATATGTGTAGTACCATAACTGACCAACAGACCCTATAGACTATATGTGTAGTACCATAACTGACCAACAGACCCTATAGACTATACTTGTAGTACCATAACTGACCAATAGACCCTATAGACTATATGTGTAGTACCATAACTGACCAATAGACCCTATAGACTATATGTGTAGTACCATAACTGACCAACAGACCCTATAGACTATACTTGTAGTACCATAACTGACCAACAGACCCTATAGACTATATATGTAGTACCATAACTGACCAATAGACCCTATAGACTATATGTGTAGGACCATAACTGACGAACAGTCTCTTTACCTGATGTGTTGCAGATGATGAGGTATCCTGTATTTTCATGGAGAACTGCATTTTACCGTGCAACTTTCAGACTGGTGAGGATGTAGTCCTCCATTGGAATGTGTTTCCAGGAAACATTCTCGTCCACTCCTTCTACTACAACGAAGACCAGCTAAACCTCCAGAGCGAGCTCTTCAGAAACAGGACGTCTCTATTCAAGGCCGAGATCTCCAGAGGAAATGCCTCTCTCCTCCTAAAGGGGGTGAAGGTTCAGGATGAGGGCAGATACCAGTGCTACATCAGCAACAAGGCTAGCAACGCGCCCTTCATCAACCTAAAAGTGGACGGTAGGAGAACGAGACACTCAGAGGACGATTTCACCACAATTGGCTGTTATTTCCCACAAGTCCCTCTGAAAGCTATTTAAACTTTTTCTCTTTCTTTTCATCGCAGCTCCGGTGCGTAAAGTCGACATGCAGCAGCTGGAGGACAGGATCACCTGCAGCTCCCAGGGGGTCTACCCTGAACCTACGCTCACATGGACCACCAAGCCTCGGTCCAACGAGACCCTCCAGAACCGAACCAGCGTCCAGCGGACTGAGCAGCAGCTCTACAGCATCAGCAGCTCTCTGGAGGATCCAGATCCTGGTCTGGACTACAGCTGCACCATCAGCACTGCACTGAGCCACAGGACAGCCACGTGGTTCCGACCCAGTAGGTGTTTCTGAGGAGAAGCCGGTTCTGATGAGGAGCACCAGATATCTGACCGCCGCTCTCCTTCTGTGTCCTCAGCCTCCATCAACGGCTCACACACTGAAGCCACCATCGCCTGCAGGTCCTCCGACAGGCCTCCAACGGGCCTCACCTGGAGGTTCAACCACAGTCAGATCATCCTGAACCGGACCGGCACCGTCGTCACGGTCTCAGAGGCCTGGAGGCCGCATGTGAAGAACGGTTCTGAGCCCAAGAACCTCACGCTGGAGGCCTTGTCTCCACGGCAGGAGGGGCTCTACAGCTGTGAGCTCCACGATGCTGAGGAGAGCTTCACGAGCAGCTTCTCTCTGAAGCTGGAGGCTGCAGGTCAGCAGCATGACGTCATCGTAGAGATTATAGATTATAGATTATAGATTGATTGGTATTTGAGGGCCAGTTTGGACCCTCTGGAATAAACTCAATGAACACAGAGAATACTTTAAAATAAATCAGCCAACAACTGATGCTCAGTCCTGGTCCTCTAGAGACCTCAGTGTAGTCCTGGTCCTCTAGAGACCTCAGTGTAGTCCTGGTCCTCTAGAGACCTCAGTGTAGTCCTGGTCCTCTAGAGACCTCAGTCTAGTCCTGGTCCTCTAGAGACCTCAGTGTAGTCCTGGTCCTCTAGAGACCTCAGTGTAGTCCTGGTCCTCTCTAGACCTCAGTGTAGTCCTGGTCCTCTAGAGACCTCAGTGTAGTCCTGGTCCTCTAGAGACCTCAGTCTAGTCCTGGTCCTCTATAGACCTCAGTGTAGTCCTGGTCCTCTAGAGACCTCAGTGTAGTCCTGGTCCTCTAGAGACCTCAGTGTAGTCCTGGTCCTCTAGAGACCTCAGTGTAGTCCTGGTCCTCTAGAGACCTCAGTGTAGTCCTGGTCCTCTAGAGACCTCAGTGTAGTCCTGGTCCTCTACAGACCTCAGTGTAGTCCTGGTCCTCTAGAGACCTCAGTGTAGTCCTGGTCCTCTATAGACCTCAGTCTAGTCCTGGTCCTCTAGAGACCTCAGTGTAGTCCTGATCCTCTAGAGACCTCAGTGTAGTCCTGGTCCTCTAGAGACCTCAGTCTAGTCCTGGTCCTCTAGAGACCTCAGTGTAGTCCTGGTCCTCTAGAGACCTCAGTGTAGTCCTGGTCCTCTAGAGACCTCAGTCTAGTCCTGGTCCTCTAGAGACCTCAGTGTAGTCCTGGTCCTCTAGAGACCTCAGTGTAGTCCTGGTCCTCTAGAGACCTCAGTCTAGTCCTGGTCCTCTAGAGACCTCAGTGTAGTCCTGGTCCTCTATAGACCTCAGTCTAGTCCTGGTCCTCTATAGACCTCAGTGTAGTCCTGGTCCTCTAGAGACCTCAGTGTAGTCCTGGTCCTCTATAGACCTCAGTGTAGTCCTGGTCCTCTAGAGACCTCAGTGTAGTCCTGGTCCTCTAGAGACCTCAGTGTAGTCCTGGTCCTCTAGAGACCTCAGTGTAGTCCTGGTCCTCTAGAGACCTCAGTGTAGTCCTGGTCCTCTATAGACCTCAGTCTAGTCCTGGTCCTCTAGAGACCTCAGTGTAGTCCTGGTCCTCTAGAGACCGCAGTGCAGTCTGGTCCCCAGGAGACCTCAGTGTAGTCCTGGTCCTCTAGAGACCTCAGTGTAGTCCTGGTCCTCTATAGACCTCAGTGTAGTCCTGGTCCTCTAGAGACCTCAGTGTAGTCCTGGTCCTCTATAGACCTCAGTGTAGTCCTGGTCCTCTAGAGACCTCAGTGTAGTCCTGGTCCTCTAGAGACCTCAGTGTAGTCCTGGTCCTCTAGAGACCTCAGTCTAGTCCTGGTCCTCTAGAGACCTCAGTGTAGTCCTGGTCCTCTAGAGACCTCAGTGTAGTCCTGGTTCTACTCTCAGTCTAGTCCTGGTCCTCTAGAGACCTCAGTGTAGTCCTGGTCCTCTAGAGACCTCAGTCTAGTCCTGGTCCTCTAGAGACCTCAGTGTAGTCCTGGTCCTCTAGAGACCTCAGTGTAGTCCTGGTCCTCTATAGACCTCAGTGTAGTCCTGGTCCTCTAGAGACCTCAGTCTAGTCCTGGTCCTCTATAGACCTCAGTGTAGTCCTGGTCCTCTAGAGACCTCAGTCTAGTCCTGGTCCTCTAGAGACCTCAGTCTAGTCCTGGTCCTCTAGAGACCTCAGTGTAGTCCTGGTCCTCTAGAGACCTCAGTCTAGTCCTGGTCCTCTAGAGACCTCAGTGTAGTCCTGGTCCTCTAGAGACCTCAGTGTAGTCCTGGTCCTCTAGAGACCTCAGTCTAGTCCTCTCGAGACCTCCATCAGAGTTGGAGCACCAAACATATTAAATATGAATATTTTCATAATATGGAATATTGGATATAAATACAGAAATATATAAATATATATATATAAATATATAAATATATAAATATAATATAATATAAATATAGAGAATATAAAGGTAATATAATATTTATTATACATGTGTTTGCTTCCGGTGTGCAGGGGGGCGGAGCTCGGCGGAGGAGCCCTCGTCCTATTGGTGGACGGCGGGGCTGGTGGCGGGGCTGGTGGCGGGGCTGGTGGTGGGCCTACTGGTGCTCGCCGTGGTCGGCCTGCTGGTCTACCTGAAGCTGAAAGGTAAACATGGACTCCGGCAGACCTGGACCCTGACTGGTAGAGAGAAGACCACCTGACTGACACACCATGAATACAACATATCCTTACTGGGGGAGGACACAACTATTATGGGATGTCTGGGTGGTCATCCACACCGTCGTGGTCATATATTTGGGTTTTTGGGGAGATGAGAATGAAGCTCATGTTCCACAGTGATTATTTAATTTAGAAAATACAATAATCTGTTACTTATTCATTATATATGTATTTATAAATATATTTATATCAATATTCATTTATATATTTAAATATAAATATATATATATACATACAGTATATTCATATATATATAATTATATATGTATATTTATATATATATACATTTATATATATATCTATTTAAAATAAATATATTTATATATATCGATATATATATATATTTATGGAGATTTTTTGAATATATATGTTCATATGTATTTATATATATATATATATTTATAGAGATTTAAATTTAAATATATATTTACTGTATATGTATAAAGTTTCCTGATAGACTCTAGAAAGTAAAAGCCCTTATTTCAAAATATTACTTGAAAAGACGTGTGATGAGCCTCTTCCACCTCTGCTTGTTGATTGTTGTGAACTGAACTGAAAGAAAAACTGGAGAAAAAACAATCTTCAATTATTATTATTATTATTAATAATTGTATTATTCATTTTTATTATTATTATTATTATTATTATATTCTACGTTTGGAAAATGATAAGAAAAGCTCAATTAGATCATAAGATCAGCTGGTGTGTGTGTGTGTGAGAGAGAGAGGATGGCGCGGCAGTGTCCAGTCGCCGTCGCGGCAGCTCCGCGGAGATTGTGCGCTCTTTTAGTTTTTGTGTTTATTTTTAATATTTTCTTTGTCACCAACACACCGGCACTAACAACATACGACCCCAGCACCCCTTTTGACATAAACTTTGCAAAACAAGGGTTTTGTCCACTTTTCCATCGATCCAGCGTGGCGGCAGAGATCGTGACGCGGACCACAACAGCAGTGGAGCCGCTACTACGGGGAGACGATGAAAACATCGAGGGAAACGGAGCGGAATTCGGAACAGACTGAGAGTTCAAGCCCACCGTCCACCCCTGCCCAGCATCCTTCTTGCTAACGACCAGTCTCTGGAAAATAAGATGGATGATGTCAGGGCAAGGATCAGATTCCAGCGGGACATGCCGGATTGTAACATCTTTTGTCTGACGGAAACATGGCTGACCGCTGGTGCGGATCGAGTCATATGCCCAACCGAGTCCTTCTCTGTTTTCCGTGCAGACAGAACGGAAGAGTCTGGTAAATCTAAGGGTGGAGGGGTTTGCTTCGTGACTAACAACATGTGGTGTGACCCCAAGAACATTAAGACTCTTTCTCGTTCCTGCTCACGAACCTGGAACATCTGACGATCTCATGCCGTCCATTCTACCTTCCCCGGAGTTCAGCTCGGTCATCACCACAGCCGTCTACATTCCACCACAAGCGGACACCGACGTAGCACTATCGGACCTACATGATGTGTTATGTCGGCATCAGAACAAGTATCCCGCGGCTGTGGTGGTGGCTGGGGACTTTAACAGGGCAAACCTAAAAAAAGTCATGCCGAACTTTCACCAGCACATTACGTGTGCTACCAGAGGGGAAAGAACGTTGGACCACTGCTATACGCCATTCAAGAGAGGCTACAAGGCTGTCTCTCTCCCTCCGTTAGGGAAATCAGACCATGCCGCCATTTTTCTGCTTCCGGAGTATAAACAAAGGATCGCGGGAAGCGGTAGTGACGAGGAACGAATGCGGTGGTCTGACCAATCAGAGGCTGAGCTACAGGACGCTCTGCGTGTCGTCGACTGGGACATGATCCAATCCAGTTCCAGTGACGTCAGCGAGTTCTTGGAAGTAGCAATGAGCCTCATAGCAACGCTTAGCGGACACCATCGTCCCCACGGTAAAGTTAGGGTCTTTCCTAACCAAAAGCCGTGGGTTGATAGATCCATCCGTGAAGCTGTGACGCCCGTACTGCTGCCTATAACTCCGGTCTTGTATCCGCAACATGGACGAGTACAAGGCAGCGGTCTATGGACTGAGGAGGCGGTGAAGGAAGCCAAGAGGAGGTACCGAGACAGAGTGGAATCACAGATGGAGCAGCGCGACACCAGGCGCCTATGGCAGGGGCTACGGACTATCACAAACTACCAGAGCAGACCCACGCTATGGTGAGTGCCGGCGCATCCCTGGCGGACGACCTGAACTCATTTTATGCACGGTTTGAGGCTAGCAACAACAGCGCTAGCTCGCCGGCTAACAACAACACCGTTAGCGTAGCCGAGGTGAGTTCTACCGCTGGGGATGAACACACACTCTCTGTGACCGAGCACAGTGTGAGGAGGGCTCTGTTGAGGGTGAACACCAGGAAAGCTGCAGGTCCAGATGGCATATCTGGGCGAGTACTGAAGACCTGTGCTAACCAGCTAGCTCCAGTGTTCACCACAATATTCAACCTCTCCTGGCTGAGTCCGTGGTCCCGCCTGCTTCAAGAGATCCACTATTGTCCCTGTGCCCAAGAATGCTTCTCCAGCATGTATGAATGACTACCGACCGTGGCCCTCACCTCGGTGGTCATGAAATGCTGAGAGGCTGATAAAGGACTACATCTGCGCCTTCCTCCTTCCTCCATGGACCCGCTGCAGTTTGCTTATCGCCCAAACAGATCCACGGATGATGCTGTCTCCCAGGTACTGCACACCACACTCTCTCATCTGGACAGCCAGAGGGGCTATGTGAGACTGCTGTTCATTGATTATAGTTCAGCTTTCAACACCATAGTCCCCTCCAGACTGGCCGGCAAGCTGATTGAGCTGGGACTGAACACCCCTGTGTGCTTGGATCCTGGACTTCCTGACCGCCAGGCCACAGGTGGTCAGGTGGGCAGACACACCTCCAAATCCTCACCCTGAACACAGGATCCCCAGGGTTGCGTCCTCAGCCCCTACTGTACTCCCTGTACACACATGACTGTGTGGCCAGGTTCAGCTCAACACCATCATCAAGTTTGCGGATGACACAGTGGTGGTGGGCCTGATCTCCGACGACGTCGAGAGGGCCTACCTGGAGGAAGTTGCTGATCTGTCACTCTGGTGCCAGGACAACAGCCTCATCATGAATGTCACCAAAACTAAGGAGCTGATTGTGGACTTCAGGAGGGTACAACAACAGAGGACGTACTCACCACTGGGGATTAACGGGACTACTGTGGAGAGGGTGAGCGGTATAAATACCTGGGAGTCCACATCACCGAGGATCTGACATGGTCAACAAACACAGACACTCTGGTGAGAAAGGCAAGGCAGCGCCTCTACCACCTCAGGCAGCTGAGGAAATTTAAAGTTTCCCAGAGGATCCTTCAGTCCTTCTACTCTGGAGCTGTAGAGAGCGTCCTGACAGGAAGCATCACAGCCTGGTTTGGCAACTGCTCCGCTCAGGACAGGAAGGCTCTGCAGAGAGTAGTGCGTTCGGCTGAGCGCACTATTGGAACTACACTCCCACCCTGCAGGACTTGTACACCAGGAGGTGCAGAACCAGAGCCGGCAGGATCATGAAGGATCCTCACCACCCCAACAACAGACTGTTTCAGCTGCTGCGGTCAGGCAGGCGCCTCCGTAGTCACGCTGCAAGAACAGAGAGACTGAGACGGAGTTTCTTTCCTCAGGCCATCAGGATTGTGAACTCCGACCTCACCAGGACCCCCACATAGACCCACACAACTGCCCCTCTTAGGCACACACACACACACACACACACACACACTTACTGTAAATATTGTGTTGTTTTTTATTGTAAATAGTGTGTACTTGTTGCCCTTGCACATTCCTGCTGAGCATTGCCACTTTCATTTCACTGCACACCCTGTGTGTGTATGTGACAAATAAAACATCTTGAATCTTGAATCTTGAGAGAGAGAGAGAGAGAGCGAGAGCGAGAGCGAGAGAGAGAAAGTGTGTGTGTTAAAATAATTACAATATTATAATAAATATAATTAACACTCCTTTATTAAAATACACACACCCAAACCAGTCGCACCAGTTTCCAGTATTTACTTCCGGGTCACGTCTGACGTCACGTTCACTAAGCGACGAACGCAGATCAATGAAAACAAAGATAAATTAATCATCAGAACACAAAATCATGAGTTGTATCCATTTGTTCTTTATCTTAATTCCCGTGCGCGTGCTTTAATGAAGCCTTCTGATTGGTCCTCAGGAGGCGCCGCGAAGCCCAGGACCGACCCCGAGGAGGCGACGGAGCTGCACCGGGTCAAAGGTCTGTGTGTCGGCGTCGCTCACCGTGCACCTCCCCCCGCTGGCCACCAGGGGGCGCCAGAGCTCCGGCCAACAGCACATTAAACCCTTTATGAAGGGAGGAGTCTGAGTTTATGAATGAATGAAGGGGAAGGAAAACAAGTCTCGACTTTACAGATATTTTACCGACAACAAACAATTTTTATTATCTACTTATCTGCCGATTATTTTTATAGATCAATATTTTTGTCTGAAATGGTGAAAGTTGATGTATTTACATTTCTTATTTAATCCCAAACCTCAAAGATATTTATTGGAAAAATTATATTAAACAGAGAAATTCAGGAAATATCCAAATTTGAGAGGTTGAATAACATGAATATTGTTAAAATCACCTTTCGAGTGATTCTCCACCAGGTGGCCGTTACTCTGTTGATGAGTCGACTCATGGAAGCAGCAGGATTTAGTTAATGTTCTTTATTGATTAGTGTTTGTATATCGAGTCAAACACATGTCGCTCATTAGTGCGTGAAACCCTTTCACAAGCTGCTCTTACAGTAATAACTTTTCTAAAATCAGCTCTTTTTAAAGTTTTGAACTCCAAAACATTGGGAACTGATTATAAATGATGCCAGTAGAACTTCCTGACCTTCGTCTCCTCTTCCTCTTCCTCACAGACTCCACGGCCGACAGCCGCCTGCTGGCGGCGGGCGGCGACGAGCCGTCGGGCCTCCAGACGTCTCTCAGTTAACGGGAAACTAGCGCCGCACGAACGAAACGAACACGCCCACTTCTGCCTGGAGACAGAAATATATATTTTATTTTCCTACTCTGTCATTTTTGGTACTTTTGAGGCTCTTGAGGCGTAGAACGTGAACTCTAAGACCTTCAGCGTCCGTGGACCCGGACCAGCTGTGGAGGTCTGGAAGGAGGCGGGGCCTGTTCAACGGAACACAGCAAACGTCCCAGCTCAGTGAGCTATAGGGGCGGAGCTTAAAGAGCTGGACGCCGCTGGATAAGCATCCAGAAACCCAGAAACTAACAACAGTGCTAACAATGTTAACAGTGCTACTGGAGCTAACAGTGCTAACAATGTTAACAGTGCTACTGGAGCTAACAGTGCTAACAATGTTAACAGTGCTACTGGAGCTAACAATGCTAACAATGTTAACAGTGCTACTGGAGCTAACAGTGCTAACAATGTTAACAGTGCTACTGGAGCTAACAGTGCTAACAATGTTAACAGTGCTACTGGAGCTAACAGTGCTAACAATGTTAACAGTGCTGCTGGAGCTAACAACGCTAACAATGTTAACAGTGCTACTGGAGCTAACAGTGCTAACAATGTTAACAGTGCTACTGGAGCTAACAATGTTAACAGTGCTGCTGGAGCTAACAGTGCTAACAATGTTAACAGTGCTACTGGAGCTAACAATGCTAACAATGTTAACAGTGCTACTGGAGCTAACAGTGCGAACAATGTTAACAGTGCTGCTGGAGCTAACAATGCTAACAATGTTAACAGTGCTACTGGAGCTAACAATGCTAACAATGTTAACAGTGCTACTGGAGCTAACAACGCTAACAATGTTAACAGTGCTGCTGGAGCTAACAATGCTAACAATGTTAACAGTGCTACTGGAGCTAACAACGCTAACAATGTTAACAGTGCTACTGGAGCTAACAGTGCTAACAATGTTAACAGTGCTACTGGAGCTAACAATGCTAACAATGTTAACAGTGCTGCTGGAGCTAACAGTGCTAACAATGTTAACAGTGCTGCTGGAGCTAACAATGCTAACAATGTTAACAGTGCTACTGGAGCTAACAGTGCTAACAATGTTAACAGTGCTGCTGGAGCTAACAATGCTAACAATGTTAACAGTGCTACTGGAGCTAACAATGCTAACAATGTTAACAGTGCTACTGGAGCTAACAACGCTAACAATGTTAACAGTGCTGCTGGAGCTAACAATGCTAACAATGTTAACAGTGCTACTGGAGCTAACAACGCTAACAATGTTAACAGTGCTACTGGAGCTAACAGTGCTAACAATGTTAACAGTGCTACTGGAGCTAACAATGCTAACAATGTTAACAGTGCTGCTGGAGCTAACAGTGCTAACAATGTTAACAGTGCTGCTGGAGCTAACAATGCTAACAATGTTAACAGTGCTACTGGAGCTAACAGTGCTAACAATGTTAACAGTGCTGCTGGAGCTAACAATGCTAACAATGTTAACAGTGCTACTGGAGCTAACAATGCTAACAATGTTAACAGTGCTACTGGAGCTAACAGTGCGAACAATGTTAACAATGCTACTGGAGCTAACAATGTTAACAGTGCTACTGGAGCTAACAATGCTAACAATGTTAACAGTGCTACTGGAGCTAACAGTGCTAACAATGATAACAGTGCTACTGGAGCTAACAATACTAACAATGTTAACAGTGCTACTGGAGCTAACAATGCTAACAATGTTAACAGTGCTACTGGAGCTAACAATGTTAACAGTGCTACTGGAGCTAACAATGCTAACAACGTTAACAGTGCTGCTGGATCTAAGAACTCAGAGGACTCAGCTTCCTGCTCTGAGGCCCAGCTGGATCTACAAAATAAAAGACTTCTTTGAAACCTCCTCGGAGCGTAACGGGTCCTCAGAGAGGTGAAGCGCCTTCGGCTTCGGCCGAAGTGATGAACACGAGGGTGACGTCATCAATGTTTAATCTGCCGTTTCTCTCTCTCTCTGCACGGCCACACACTCTTGACCTCTTGACCTCTTTGCCAAATGTAAACAATGTAATGTTATTAAAAAAAGACTATTCTCTGAAGGGGTGTGTCCGGTTTCTATCTGATGTGAGAAAATCTCAAGACCCAGAACATATTTACATATTAATAACCAGAACATAATTACTGTTTAATTAGCCATAAAACAGCTTTCTCTCAATATTCTCTCAATTTTCTCTCAACATTAGCTTGATTTTCTCTTAATATTCTCTCAATATTCTCTTAATATTCACTAATATAAAGTGAAAGAGAAAGTCAAAGTCAGAGTGTGTGACGCCAGTAAAACAGACGTTTCATTGGCTCTCGGTGAAACCTGGGAGTCGTTTATCAGAAGTGGGCGGAGCTTCTCTACAAATGATAAGATTAAGGAATGGGTGACGGAGAGCGAGAGAGAGAGAGAGAGGGATGGAGGAGAGAGAGAGAGAGGGATGGAGGAGAGAGAGAGAGAGGGATGGAGGAGAGAGAGAGAGAGAGAGAGAGAGAGAGAGAGAGAGAGAGGGATGGAGGAGAGAGAGGGAGAGAGAGAGAGAGGGAGAGAGAAAGAGAGGGGGATGGAGGGAGAGAGAGAGAGAGGGGGGGATGGAGGGAGAGAGAGAGAGGGAGGCCTCAGTTAATGTTTTGTAATCTTAAAACATTCTGAACTTTATCCTTCTAAACACTCACACACACACACACACTCACACACACACACACACACACACACACACACACACACACACACACTCACACACACACACACACACTCACACACTCACACACTCACACACACACACACTCCCTGCAGGTGTGTCCTTGAGCAGGGGACCCAGGACAGAGCCTTGAGGGACCCCAGTAGTGAGAGGAAGAGGAGGGGACCCAGAAGGGAGCCTTGAGGGACCCCAGTAGTGAGAGGAAGAGGAGGGGACCCAGAAGGGAGCCTTGAGGGACCCCAGTAGTGAGAGGAAGAGGAGGGGACCCAGAAGGGAGCCTTGAGGACCCCAGTAGTGAGAGGAAGAGGAGGGACCCAGGACGGAGCCTTGAGGACCCCAGTAGTGAGAGGAAGAGGAGGGGACCCAGGACGGAGCCTTGAGGGACCCCAGTAGTGAGAGGAAGAGGAGGGGACCCAGGACGGAGCCTTGAGGGACCCCAGTAGTGAGAGGAAGAGGAGGGGACCCAGGACAGAGCCTTGAGGGACCCCAGTAGTGAGAGGAAGAGGAAGGGACCAAGGACGGAGCCTTGAGGGACCCCATTAGTGAGAGGAAGAGGGGACCCAGGAGGGAGCCTGTAGTGAGAGGAAGAGGAGGGGACCCAGGACGGAGCCTTGAGGGACCCCAGTAGTGAGAGGAAGAGGAGGGACCCAGGACGGAGCCTTGAGGGACCCCAGTAGTGAGAGGAAGAGGAGGGGACCCAGGACGGAGCCTTGAGGGACCCCAGTAGTGAGAGGAAGTGGAGGGGACCCAGAAGGGAGCCTTGAGGGACCCCATAGTGAGAGGAAGAGGAGGGGACCCAGGACGGAGCCTTGAGGGACCCCAGTAGTGAGAGGAAGAGGAGGGACCCAGGAGGAGCCTTGAGGGACCCCAGTAGTGAGAGGAAGAGGAGGGACCCAGGACGGAGCCTTGAGGGACCCCAGTAGTGAGAGGAAGAGGGAGGGACCCAGGAGGGAGCCTTGAGGGACCCCAGTAGTGAGAGGAAGAGCAGGGGAACCAGGACGGAGCCTTGAGGGACCCCAGTAGTGAGGAAGAGGAGGGACCCAGGACGGAGCCTTGAGGGACCCCAGTAGTGAGAGGAAGAGGAGGGACCCAGGAGGAGCCTTGAGGGACCCCAGTAATGAGAGGAACAGCAGGGGACCCAGGACGGAGCCTTGAGGACCCCAGTAGTGAGAGGAAGTGGAGGACCCAGAAGGAGCCTTGAGGGACCCCAGTAGTGAGAGGAAGAGGAGGGACCCAGAAGGGAGCCTTGAGGACCCCAGTAGTGAGAGGAAGAGGAGGGACCCAGGACGGAGCCTTGAGGACCCCAGTAGTGAGAGGAAGAGGAGGGGACCCAGAAGGGAGCCTTGAGGGACCCCAGTAGTGAGAGGAAGAGGAGGGGACCCAGAAGGGAGCCTTGAGGGACCCCAGTAGTGAGAGGAAGAGGAGGGGACCCAGAAGGGAGCCTTGAGGGACCCCAGTAGTGAGAGGAAGAGGGGACCCAGGACGGAGCCTTGAGGGACCCCAGTAGTGAGAGGAAGAGGAGGGGACCCAGGACGGAGCCTTGAGGGACCCCAGTAGTGAGAGGAAGAGGAGGGGACCCAGGACGGAGCCTTGAGGGACCCCAGTAGTGAGAGGAAGAGGAGGGGACCCAGGACAGAGCCTTGAGGGACCCCAGTAGTGAGAGGAAGAGGAAGGGACCAAGGACGGAGCCTTGAGGGACCCCATTAGTGAGAGGAAGAGGAGGGGACCCAGGACGGAGCCTTGAGGGACCCCAGTAGTGAGAGGAAGAGGAGGGGACCCAGGACGGAGCCTTGAGGGACCCCAGTAGTGAGAGGAAGAGGAAGGGACCCAGGACGGAGCCTTGAGGGACCCCAGTAGTGAGAGGAAGAGGAGGGGACCCAGGACGGAGCCTTGAGGGACCCCAGTAGTGAGAGGAAGTGGAGGGGACCCAGAAGGGAGCCTTGAGGGACCCCATAGTGAGAGGAAGAGGAGGGGACCCAGGACGGAGCCTTGAGGGACCCCAGTAGTGAGAGGAAGAGGAGGGGACCCAGGAGGGAGCCTTGAGGGACCCCAGTAGTGAGAGGAAGAGGAGGGACCCAGGACGGAGCCTTGAGGGACCCCAGTAGTGAGAGGAAGAGGAGGGGACCCAGGAGAGAGCCTTGAGGGACCCCAGTAGTGAGAGGAAGAGCAGGGGACCCAGGACGGAGCCTTGAGGGACCCCAGTAGTGAGAGGAAGAGGAGGGGACCCAGGACGGAGCCTTGAGGGACCCCAGTAGTGAGAGGAAGAGGAGGGGACCCAGGAGGGAGCCTTGAGGGACCCCAGTAATGAGAGGAAGAGGAGGGGACCCAGGACGGAGCCTTGAGGGACCCCAGTAGTGAGAGGAAGTAGAGGGGACCCAGAAGGGAGCCTTGAGGGACCCCAGTAGTGAGAGGAAGAGGAGGGGACCCAGAAGGGAGCCTTGAGGGACCCCAGTAGTGAGAGGAAGAGGAGGGGACCCAGGACGGAGCCTTGAGGGACCCCAGTAGTGAGAGGAAGAGGAGGGGACCCAGGAGGAAGCCTTGAGGGACCCCAGTAGTGAGAGGAAGAGCAGGGGACCCAGGATGGAGCCTTGAGGGATCCCAGTTGTGAGAAGAAGAGGAGGGGACCCAAGACGGAGCCTTGAGGGACCCCAGTAGTGAGAGGAAGAGGGGGACCCAGGACGGAGCCTTGAGGGACCCCAGTAGTGAGAGGAAGAGGAGGGGACCCAGGACGGAGCCTTGAGGGACCCCAGTAGTGAGAGGAAGAGGAGGGGACCCAGGACGGAGCCTTGAGGGACCCCAGTAGTGAGAGGAAGAGGAGGGGACCCAGGAGGGAGCCTTGAGGGACCCCAGTAGTGAGAGGAAGAGGAGGGGACCCAGGAGGGAGCCGTTGTTGAGGTCGGATGGGAAGAGGCAGAGTGCAGTGCCTGAGATACAAGGTCCTAAAGGGAGGAGATACGGATCTGGTGGTTCACGGTGTCAAATGCCGCAGAAAGGTCTAGAAGGATAAAGACAGAGGAGAGAGAGGGTGCCTTGAATCCAGACTGGTGAGGGTCAAGAAGGTTGAGATGTGGAGATAGGAAGAAACTTGGTTAAAGATAGCTTGCTCTAGAGTTTTGGAAAGAAAGAAGAGAGACCGGCCTGCAGTAGAGAGACAGGTCTGTAGTAGAGAGACATGTCTGTAGTAGAGAGACAGGTCTGTAGTAGAGAGACAGGCCTGTAGTAGAGAGACAGGTCTGTAGTAGACAGACAGGTCTGTAGTAGAGAGACAGGTCTGTAGTAGAGAGACAGGTCTGTAGTAGACAGACAGGCCTGTAGTAGAGAGACAGGTCTGTAGTAGACAGACAGGTCTGTAGTAGAGAGACAGGTCTGTAGTAGAGACAGGTATGTAGTAGAGAGACAGGTCTGTAGTAGAGAGACAGGCCTGTAGTAGAGAGACAGGTCTGTAGTACTAGTAGAGAGACAGGTCTGTAGTAGAGAGACAGGTCTGTAGTAGAGACAGGTCTGTAGTAGAGAGACAGATCTGTAGTAGAGAGACAGGCCTGTAGTAGAGAGACAGGCCTGTAGTAGAGACAGGTCTGTAGTAGAGAGACAGGTCTGTAGTAGAGAGACAGGTGAAGAAGAGACAGGTCTGTAGTAGAGAGACAGGTGAAGAAGAGACAGGTCTGTAGTAGAGAGACAGGCCTGTAGTAGAGAGACAGGTCTGTAGTAGAGAGACAGGTCTGTAGTAGAGACAGGTCTGTAGTAGAGACAGGCCTGTAGTAGAGAGACAGGTCTGTAGTAGAGAGACAGGTCTGTAGTAGAGAGACAGGTCTGTAGTAGAGACAGGTCTGTAGTAGAGAGACAGGCCTGTAGTAGAGAGACAGGTCTGTAGTAGAGAGACAGGTCTGTAGTAGAGAGACAGGTCTGTAGTAGAGACAGGTCTGTAGTAGAGAGACAGGCCTGTAGTAGAGAGACAGGTCTGTAGTAGAGAGACAGGTCTGTAGTAGACAGACAGGTCTGTAGTAGAGAGACAGGTCTGTAGTAGACAGACAGGTCTGTAGTGGTTGACTTCAAATGGTTCAGGGTGGTTTTCTCCAGCAGAGGGTTTCCTCTGGCCTCCTTCAGAAAGGCCTTATCGTAGCTACCAGTAGATATAAACACCAGATATCTGACCGCCGCTCTCCTTCTGTGTCCTCAGCCTCCATCAACGGCTCACACACTGAAGCCACCATCGCCTGCAGGTCCTCCGACAGGCCTCCAACGGGCCTCACCTGGAGGTTCAACCACAGTCAGATCATCCTGAACCGGACCGGCACCGTCGTCACGGTCTCAGAGGCCTGGAGGCCGCATGTGAAGATCGGTTCTGAGCCCAAGAACCTCACGCTGAAGGCCTTGTCTCCCCGGCAGGAGGGGCTCTACAGCTGTGAGCTCCACGATGCTGAGGAGAGCTTCACGAGCATCTTCTCTCTGAGGCTGGAGGAGAGTCGGAGTCAGAAGACACAAGGTGAGACCTTCATGACGTCATCATCTCTGACATCTGGCTTCATGCACGGCCGAGGAAAAAGCTTCTAGAATTAATATTGATTGGTATTTTTGCGACAGCTTGGACCCTCTCTGCAATAAACTGAGATTTCTGGGCTCAAGAAGTTCCAACTGCATTTTTTATTTTTGTCGACTCGTCATCGTTTACAACGTAGAACAAATGCAGGTGGTGAGAGCGTCACCAGTTATCCTTTAGGCACCGCAGGGTGCTAGATTATTACTCAGTGGTTGATACGCTGTGCAACGGGGTCTTCAGGGGTCTCTAGGTGGTTGCATTGTGGAGGTCTTCAGGGGTCTCTAGGTGGTTGCATTGTGGGGGTCTTCAGGGGTCTCTAGGTGGTTGCATTGTGGGGGTCTTCAGGGGTCTCTAGGTGGTTGCATTGTGGGGGTCTTCATGGGTCTCTAGGTGGTTGCATTGTGGGGGTCTTCATGGGTCTCTAGGTGGTTGCATTGTGGGGGTCTTCAGGGGTCTCTAGGTGGTTGCATTGTGGGGGTCTTCAGGGGTCTCTAGGTGGTTGCATTGTGGGGGTCTTCAGGGGTCTCTAGGTGGTTGCATTGTGGGTGTCCCTGAGGGGTCTCTAGGTGGTTGCATTGTGGGGGTCTTCAGGGGTCTCTAGGTGGTTGCATTGTGGGTGTCCCTGAGGAGTCCCTGAGGGGTCTCTAGGTGGTCTCCGCCTACGTGAACGATAGCACATAGCAAATAATTGCCGTATGATTTTAGAAACCCCGCCCTTAAGTTTGGACTCTTGAGGCTTTCCGGGGGTCTAAGAAGACAAACCCCCTGAATAACCCTCGGTTTACAGACTGTAGGGACGCCTTCAAGTAGAAAACACCTGTAGACTAAATACGGAGGAATGAAAATTCATCGTCCATAAGTTATGAAGCAAAATATTTCGGTGGAGTTTTTTTCTGTTTAATGAACACAGAAAATTATTTAGTCAATCGTCACCTAAACACTGTGATGCTCAGTTGTTGTTGTTGCACTTAATTAAAGAAATTAATTAAACTAATTAAACTAATTAAACTCTTATTCTGTTGCAGACAGTCCCCATGATGCCGGAGCCGTTGGAGGAGGGGTGATTGGAGCCATTGTAATCGCAGCAATAATCGGGTTTATAAAATATTATATAAGCAGAAAGAAGAAGTCAGCTTCCAACGGTCAACCCGAGTAAGAACTCTTCATGAATTATGATCTTTAAATCACTGGAGATGATTATTCACAGAGCAGCGTTGACTCGTGTTAATATTACTCTGAGTTATATTCAAGATGGCGGCGCGTACGGACGCAGCGGCCCCTCTCTGTCCTGACCATTTGGTGTTTTGTTCTGTTTCTAAATGTTTGTGCAAAAGTTCGTCCAAAAATTGTTCGTCTTCGCCTCGTCCGTCTACGTCGGAACCCAAATATAGTTGCCAGGTTCTGTTAACCATCGGCAGGACCAAACTACACGGCACTCTGGACGCTGAACAAGCGGAAACACTCGGGGAGCACGGATTACTTCGCCGGCCTACGACCACACCGACTACACCGGACTCGACTGCCACTCCTCCCCCAGAAAGGAGGCGCCGCAAGCGTTGTGAGAGGAAGCAGAAGAGGGGTAAGCGCGGAGGAACCCGAGCTAGGCTAGCAGCTAGGCCAACTCGTCCAGCCATACCATCCATTATCATGGCTAATGTGCGATCCTTGGACAATAAAATGGACCACATTAGACTGCTGCAGACGGAGCAGCGAGACGTGAGGAACTGCTGTGTGCTTATCTTCACGGAAACATGGCTAAACGACAACATCCCCGACTCTGCTGTGAGACTGGAGCAGCTAACATGCTACCGAGCGGACAGAGCCCTCGCTGATGGAGGGAAAACTCGCGGCGGCGGGGTATGTGTTTACATCCGGGACCAGTGGCGGTTCGTCCATAGGGGGCGCTAGGGCGCCGCCCCTCTTAAAATTTGGACATGAAAAAAAAAGAAGAAGAAGAAAAGAAAAAAATCCTGTCAAAAAACATTATATGCCAAATCATTTAAATAGTAAATATACCGTGTTGACGCGCTAAATGTGTGTGGGAGACCGTAAGCCTGTCAACAACCACTTAAGTTAATGTGAAAAAATATAATATATCGCCATTATCACGGAGAGAAGCCCTCCTTTTTCGGGCGCTGGTCTAACGTGTGTGTACGGCATCGATACAACATTTCAGTCGTTTTGGCAATGACCGGCTTCACATTGGCGGATGAAACCGGGAATCTTGGGGCGCACAAATGTGCGCACGCGATTGGATTATTCGGCAGATCAGAGAACCGTATGTTCCCTCAGCCCATAGAGCAGTGTTGCCAGGTCCGCGGTTTTCCTGCGGAATCGGGCCACTTTTGAAGTGTTGCGCGGGTTGAATTGTTTGTCCGCTGGTTCGGGTAGACCTATTTTGCATGCAAATTACATGAATATATTTAAATAAAAATCCATATTTTAAATGAAATAATTTATTCATACCCAAATCCTACCAAACTGACTCCAGATCAGCACGTACACACATTTTATTTATGATAATATACTGTATCTAATTACACAAGGCCATTTTAGGACCTAGGTGAAATAACTTGAGGGAAAACTGCTTTTAAAGGGTACCTGTAGTGCAAAACAATATGTAGCCAGATCAAAAGATAATGTGTTTCTAAAGGTTATTCATGCACTGACGGTCCAGTATTCAATAACAATACGTAGTTTAGGCTGTTCAAAGTCCTCAACTCCGACATGCGACATTGCACTGGAGCTTGAATATGTCGCGGGTGGTGTGACGTCACATCGTTGAGAGATCGACAGCCAGCCACAGCGGATGTGTTCAGAAACCAATGTAAACAACGTCAAGCGCTCGCAAACAAATGCTGAGAGATTGAGAATATGGACGATGAAAGATTGTCTGATTCAGCAACTGGATACTTGTTTGAACCTTTAAAAGCAGACTATCCCCATTTAGTGAATTGTGACAGCGATGATAGCGATGATTCTGATGAAGTTGATGCGAAGGCCCGCCGGTCCAGATGCTTCACCGTGCGGACCGTGCACGCAAGTCGGCGGACGTTTGGTGCAGTTGTGGGAAATGTGTGCCACAGAAAACAGACATAGAGTGCATTTGTTGTAAAGAGCACGAACTTATGTCCGATGATATAGCAGGGCTCTCAAGTTTTGAAGACAGGCAAGCGTGAGATTTCCATCAGCACCCGATACAGCTGACTGTTGCGCGCGCCGGCATCGAGCCGAAAAGAGTTGTCAACGGGGGGGGGGGTGCTAGTGACTATTTCTACTCAACAATCGATCGGCGTATTGAGCACCCCTGCATTCAAGCATTAAATAGCCGAGAGGTTTTTTCAGCGTGAGGAATTAGATGTGTGGCGGGAGTGCGTGAGATAAGACCGAAATGCGTGAGTCTCACGCTCAATGCGTGAGACTTGAGAGCCCTGATATAGTGTCATTAGACCTCATCTGCTTCACACAAAAGCGTGAGCTGGATAGCTACATCGCGCATAAGCCAGCGCTGGAGATGTCTTTCATTGATCCAATGTTCGGCCGACATGTTCGGGGGTGCTAGTGACTTTCTTTGCTCCGTCCGTCCCGATGCGCGCAAACCGGTGTCGGGAGCTCCGCGGCGCACGAGACGGCGGGCAGAGGACTGTCAACGCAACACGTAGAGACAGAAATGACGTGCTGCTGCTGTAATGTGGCGCTATAGAGAAAGTGACAGGGGGGCGGGCCAATTTTTTTTAATGTCATGCGATCTACCAATACTACGCCGCGATCGACTGGCAGGTCGCCGCGATCGACGTATTGAGCACCCCTGATATAGATTGTGTAATTCTTGAGGCCACCGATCTATCCCAAGAAGCAACGCGTGTAGAAGTGGCTCCGGATTGGCTGAATTCCTTTCAACGACTCTACGTCATAGTTAGCTTTGAGCTGGAGTAAATAACTAGCAAAATGGCTGCGCCCACGGACTCGGAATGTTGACAAAGAAATGTAAATCCTCGGGCTATGCGTGACTTGTTGACAATAGCGGCGGGGAAAATATGATGTATTTGATGCGCCGAATGGATGTAGCACGTTGTTGTTTTGCACTACAGGTACCCTTTAATGCTGGCAAACTAAACATATGTTGTTACTTTGTAGATATTACAATACATTTGGCAATGATAGCAATGCTGTTGGACTTTAAAAGCAGTGTATATGGTTTGGCACGGGCATATTTTGAGTTCTGATATTGGGCTGGCTTTATCTCACAGACCTGGCAACCCTGCCAGGGAGCTCCACCTCCACGCAGGTACGCGAGCAACATAGCTAGCAGAAGCTTGTTGTTAGCATGGCGTCGGTGACTGAAAACTCTGTGGTATCTCTACGCGAAAGACCTTTCAATCGACGGTCAGATATTGATAAGAAGAGGCTGAAAGAGTTGGGACCCGAACATCCGGAATTAAAAATTCAGCAGCAAAGCGCTGAGAGGACGTACACCCGGAGGTTCTCCTCAAGCCTATATGCTAACCGGAGCTGATTAGCTGAATGCTCCATGAGTAATTCGTTTTTTGTTCCCCCTGTCTGTTGTTCCAAAGTCCTGGGACTGAAACTCTCTGGACTACAACGAGGGGAGGGATCTACAGAGCTTCAGACAAGTGGAAAGCACGAATCTTGCCGCAGTTATCTAGCTAAGAGCATGGAGCTAACTCGCTAACAGCTGTTAGCGAGTTAGCTTCATGCAGAGCAGTAGGAGACCGAACTGGCATCGAAACACAATGAAGAAGTTCTGAAAAACAGACACATTCCCTCCAGAATAATGGAGGCTAGTTACAGACATGATTGACTTTAACCAGAGAGTTATGGAGAAGTTTGACCACTTTAAAGAGAGGAGCTACTTGTCTTTACAGTAGTGGGTCTACTCTGTCACCCAATGTAACATGTGATCTCTTTCTGACTCTATTCTGCTCTGAACCTCTTTCATGTGAGGGTGAAACTCTTTTATTCTGTAAACCTCTGAAACCCAACCCAATGTTCCTTAAAGCTGCTCTGAACCTCTCATGCCCAAAGTCACAGTGTGTTGATAGTTGTTATTGGACCGTGTTGAGCACGCTGTGTTCTTGAAATAAAGCTTTGTTTTTTACAATATTCTACTCAAAACCTCTTTTCTTCTCATTGTTGAGTGATATTTAAACTGCGCCCCCCCCCCAAAAAAATTCACCAGCCGCCACTGTCCGGGACGCATGGTGCCGGGACGCTGCCGTGGTATGTAGACACTGCTCACCACTGGCGGAGTTTATGATCGTAAGGTGCCGTCCTTTTTATCTGCCGAGGGAATTTACGGCGATTCTGCTAGTCGCTGTTTACATCCCCCCGACCTCCAACAACAGTGATAGAAATGCGGCACTTTGTGAACTGTATCAGGCCATCAGCGAACAACAGACGGCTCACCCAGACGGCTTCACCATCTTTGCTGGAGATTTCAAGCATGCAAACCTTAAAACTGTCCTTCCCAAACTACACCAGCATGTTGATTTCCCTACAAGAGGAGACAACATTTTGGATCTGGTCTACACAACCCACAAAGGAGCGTACAAGGCCTCCCCCCTCCCCCACATAGGTCTCTCTGACCACATCACCGTCATGCTAATGCCAGCATACAGACCCAGAGTGAAAGCCTCCAGACCGGTTCTGAAGCAGGTACGGGTGTGGCCAGAGGGGCCTCCTCGCTCTCCAAGACTGCTTTGACTCAACAGACTGGGGAATGTTTAAACAGGCAGCCACATACAACGACCACACAGACATTGGGGAGTACACAGACACTGTTACTTCTTACATTAGCAAGTGCATTGATGATGTGACCCATGTAAAGACCATCACCACTCGGGCTAACCAGAAGCTGTGGCTAACAGGGGAAGTCCATCGGCTGCTGAGGACTAGAAATAGGGTCTTCAGAGCTGGGGATGAAACAGACCTGAAAACAGCGAGAGCCAACCTGTCCCACGGCATCAGGAAAGCAAAAAATTCCTACACAAAAAAGATAACCCGGCACTTTAAAGACAGCAGAGACACACGCAGCCTGTGGCGGGGCATTCAGACCATCACAGACTATAAACCCACGCCACAGAACTGCGACAGCAACATCTCTCTGCTAAACAACCTCAACAGCTCCTTTGCACGGTTTGAAGCACAGAACAGCACTCGTCCACACAAGACTCCGCCCCCTCCCCACGATCAGGTTCTGTGCCTGTCTGCTGCCAGCGTGAAGAGGACTCTCTCGTCCATCAACACCCACAAGGCAACAGGTCCAGACAACATCCCTGGTCGTGTGCTGAAGGACTGCGCAGAGGAGCTTAAGGACGTCTTCACGGATGTCTTTAATACTTCTCTGAGACAAGCTGTTGTTCCATCATGCTTCAAGGTAACCACCATCATACCTGTGCCAAAGAAATCCACTCCGTCCTGCTTCAACGACTATCGTCCAGTGGCACTGACCCCCATAATCATGAAGTGCTTTGAACGACTAGTCATGTCGCATATCAAATCCATTCTCCGTACCACTCTGGACCCTTTCCAGTTTGCATACCGGGCCAAACGGTCCACGGAGGATGCAATCTGCTCTGCTCTCCACCCAGCCCTCACCCACCTGGACAAAAAGACTCCTATGTAAGAATGCTGTTCATAGACTTTAGCTCAGCATTCAACACAATCATCCCACAACAACTAATCTGCAAACTTGACCAGCTGGGGCTCAACACCTCGCTGTGTAACTGGCTGCTGGACTTCCTGAGTGAGAGGCCACAAGCAGTGCGTGTTGGCAACAACACCGAGCAGCATCACACTCAGCACAGGGGCCCCTCAGGGCTGTGTGCTCAGTCCCCTGCTCTTCACCTTGCTGACTCACGACTGCAAAACCAGCTACAGCACCAATCACATGGTCAAGTTTGCAGACGACACAACATTGATAGGTCTCATCACCAAGGATGACGAGACCCTCTACAGGAGGGAGGTCAACCTTCTGACCACGTGGTGCGGAGCCAACAACCTCCTGCTCAACAACAGCAAGACCAAAGAGATCGTTGTTGACTTCCGGAAAGGCCACACCCATCACCCACCACTGACCATCAACGGTGCGGACATTGAGCAGGTCAGCAGCACCAAATTCCTGAGGGTGGAAATCAGTGAGGACCTCTCGTGGACAGCAAACACTACATCGCTGGCAAAGAAAGCACAGAGGCGCCTCTACTTCCTCCGGAAACTGAGGAAAGCAGGAGCCCCCATCCATCATGTGCACCTTCTACCGCGGCACCATGGAGAGCATCCTGACCAACTGCATCACTGTGTGGGCCGGAAGCTGCACAGACCACAGCAGGAATGCCCTGCAGCGCATAGTGAAGGCAGCTGGAAGGATCATGGGTGCCTCACTCCCCCCCCTCCCATCCCTGCAGGACATATACAACACCCGCCTCACCCGCAAAGCGACCTCGATTGTGAGTGACCCCTGCCACCCCTCACACGGTCTCTTCAGCCTCCTGCCCTCTGGGAGGAGGTATGCGAGCCTCGGGCTCACACCGCCAGGCTGTCCAACAGCTTCATCCACCAGGCGGTCAGGAAGCTGAACTCTCTCCCCATCCTCCCACTCCGTCCTCTTTCAGACTCACATGTCTGAATGCTGCTAGCACAATTTATGTTGTCTATATGTTTACATGTTTCTTACTATTTTTGCACTTTATGTTGTCTATGCACTTTATGTTGTCTATATGTTTACATGTTTTTTTACTATTTTTGCACTTTATGTTGTCTATGCACTTTATGTTGTCTATATGTTTACATGTTTTTTACTATTTTTGCACTCTATGTTGCACAATTCACTTTATGTTGGACAGAAGAGAAACGCAATTTCGATCTTCTGTATGTTTGCACATATGGAAAATTGACAAATAAAACTGACTTTGACTTTGACTTTGGAGGGACCGTCGTGTCCAGGTCATTCCAGTTATTCCTTTCCCAGACATCTGATTTTGAGTGACGCTAACACTCCTCTACTTCCTGTCTGCAGGAGTCAGGAGATGGGTGAACTGATGACGTCACCGAGAGAAGAGACGGAGGAGCTGGAGGAAGATGAAGAACGTGACGCCCGACGGGGCGACGAGACAAACATCTCCACTCGAGGCTCTGATTTACTGCACTGTGAGCATGCACTTGAAGGGAGCGTTCAGAGCCCAGGAGGCCACTGAACACCTCCTCACTGCTCCCTGAAGTCGGTTTGCAGCTGGAGGACGAACACCTCCTCACTGCTCCCTGAAGTCGGTTTGCAGCTGGAGGACAAACACCTCCTCACTGCTCCATGAAGTCGGTTTGCAGCTGGAGGACGAACACCTCCTCACTGCTCCCTGAAGTCGGTGTGCAGCTGGAGGACGAACACCTCCTCTCTGCTCCCTGAAGTCGGTTTGCAGCTGGAGGACGAACACCTCCTCGCTGCTCCCTGAAGTCAGTGTGCAGCTGGAGGACGAACACCTCCTCGCTGCTCCCTGAAGTCGGTGTGCAGCTGGAGGACGAACACCTCCTCACTGCTCCCTGAAGTCGGTGTGCAGCTGGAGGACGAACACCTCCTCGCTGCTCCCTGAAGTCAGTGTGCAGCTGGAGGACGAACACCTCCTCACTGCTCCCTGAAGTCGGTGTGCAGCTGGAGGACGAACACCTCCTCGCTGCTCCCTGAAGTCAGTGTGCAGCTGGAGGACGAACACCTCCTCGCTGCTCCCTGAAGTCAGTGTGCAGCTGGAGGACGAACACCTCCTCACTGCTCCCTGAAGTCGGTGTGCAGCTGGAGGACGAACACCTCCTCACTGCTCCCTGAAGTCAGTGTGCAGCTGGAGGACGAACACCTCCTCACTGCTCCATGAAGTCGGTTTGCAGCTGGAGGACGAACACCTCCTCTCTGCTCCATGAAGTCGGTGTGCAGCTGGAGGACGAACACCTCCTCACTGCTCCCTGAAGTCGGTGTGCAGCTGGAGGACGAACACCTCCTCACTGCTCCCTGAAGTCGGTGTGCAGCTGGAGGACGAACACCTCCTCACTGCTCCCTGAAGTCGGTGTGCAGCTGGAGGACGAACACCTCCTCGCTGCTCCCTGAAGTCAGTGTGCAGCTGGAGGACGAACACCTCCTCACTGCTCCCTGAAGTCAGTGTGCAGCTGGAGGACGAACACCTCCTCGCTGCTCCATGAAGTCGGTTTGCAGCTGGAGGACGAACACCTCCTCGCTGCTCCCTGAAGTCGGTGTGCAGCTGGAGGACGAACACCTCCTCGCTGCTCCCTGAAGTCGGTGTGCAGCTGGAGGACGAACACCTCCTCACTGCTCCCTGAAGTCAGTGTGCAGCTGGAGGACGAACACCTCCTCGCTGCTCCCTGAAGTCAGTGTGCAGCTGGAGGACGAACACCTCCTCACTGCTCCCTGAAGTCAGTGTGCAGCTGGAGGACGAACACCTCCTCGCTGCTCCCTGAAGTCGGTGTGCAGCTGGAGGACGAACACCTCCTCACTGCTCCCTGAAGTCGGTGTGCAGCTGGAGGACGAACACCTCCTCACTGCTCCCTGAAGTCGGTGTGCAGCTGGAGGACGAACACCTCCTCGCTGCTCCCTGAAGTCGGTGTGCAGCTGGAGGACGAACACCTCCTCGCTGCTCAGCGAACAAGAAAACTTGAAGCTATTTTTATTTAGAGGCACTTTGTTCTCACCAGCTAAAAATAAATAAAATTTGTATCAATGTGTCTTTGAATTCACGGAGAGTCTCCTCGGTGGTCATCGTCGTCTGATTTAAAACTGACTGCACAAACAGAAGAAATCAAAATGTCTGCAGAGTGTAAATGTTTATTCAAACCACCCAAATAAAAAGACATAATACTAGAGAAACACTGATGTAGTTATTAAATATGAGTGAAGAAGAAAACACACAGCTATGTGACGGGAAACAAAAAGGTGTGTGTGTGTGTGTCACAGCAGCCGTGGGTTCTCCTCCCTGTAGTCGTAGGGGTCTCCCTGGAAGGGCAGAGGAGGAGGGTGGTTACAGATGCCCATGAGGAAGATGATGATGGTGCCGACGGTCATCACCGGGGTCACCACGAAGAGGCAGAGGCGGTCCACCGTGCGGGCGATGCCGCTCCAGTTGTCCTTTTCCTGTGAAGAGAACACACACACACACACACACACACAACAAGGAAAGACGAATGATGAAGTGTGTAAAGTTACTGTTTCTGGAGGCGTTGAGGACATTCAGTGTATGGTTTGGACATTAATTAATTAGAATAATTGTCCAAATACCTGTTGATTTAATTAATTAAATATTTAAATATATATGTATATACAAATATAAATATATTCATATATATAATACTATATATAAACATATATATATATTTAATGTATTCATATATATATTTAAACACATATATATTTATATATATGTAATTAAATAGGGTTATATATATTTATATATATATTGAAATAGAGTTTTGTACATTTATTTTTATATATATTTAAATATATATAGTTACACCATTAATCAATCCCACGACAGAGTTCACTACAATTACAGTTACACCATCGACATATACAGTATATATATATATATAAATATATATTTATAAAAATATATTATATATTTAAATAGGGGTAGCGATCAGATCAGACGTTAGAGGGTTTTCAGGGAAACGTTACATTTCACTTAAACCATTTATGAATGAATAAATAGTTTGTGAAATGATCTTATTCCCTCTCCTTCTTTTTCCACACCATTAATAGCATTTAAGCATTTTCTACATGTAAAAACACAGTCAAATAAAAAGTAGGAGTGCTGAACTCAAAAGATGAGCGGCTCACCTCGTTGTAGTCGTTCTTGTTGCGCATGTGCTTGATGATGTAATTCGCTCCGTCCACGGCCGGCTTTATCTCCGCATACAGCTGGTCTGTGACTCCACCCTCATCCTTCGGCTTCACGACTACACACACACACACACGTAGTTATGAGAATATACCGCACCAACAAACATGTTTTAAATACATACATCGGGTAAAAACAAACAATCTGATTAATCTGTTTATTAAAGATGGATTTGTATTTCTTTTCTTTGAAGTCAGTTTCAGCTTCACTGCTCTGTCTGGTTGAGTCTCACGGCTCTCATGGGACAGGTGTCAGCATCCTGCTGCTGTCTGGCTCAGAACATGCCGCTGCTAACAGCTGCTCACAGCTAGCCCACGTTGATTGCAGCAATGCAGTGTTCCGCCACCAGGGGTCTCTCAATGGAAACGGATGCAGTTAAGTCGAAGCAGCGCGGGATCATGGGAGTTGTTGTCCTCATTGAACGCTAATGCTAGCTCAGCTAGTTTATTGGCCGGGTAAAATGTGGAAGTTAAAAAACACAAAAAAGTTCAACACAAAAAACCTGAAAGTGTAGAAATGTGACTTAAAACTTAAAGAGAATGAAACACACCCTCATCTGGATTCACAATACATAAACAACAAACATAAACAAAATAAAAATAAACACCATAAACAACAAAGACCATAAAAAACGAACAACATAAAAATAAACATCATAAACACAAACACGCCAAACAACATAAATATAAACACCATAAACACAATAAACATAAACAACATAAACATAAACACGTTAAACAACATAAACACGTTAAACAACATAAACACCATAAACATAAACAACATAAACAACATAAACACCATAAACAAACATAAACACCATAAACATAAACACGTTAAACAACATAAACATAAACATAAACAACAAACATAAACACGTTAAACAACATAAACATAAACACCATAAACATGTTAAACAACATAAACACCATAAACATAAACAACATAAACACCAGAAACATAAACATAAACACCATAAAAACATAAACATAAACACCATAAACATAAACAACATAAACATAAACACCATAAACCCCGGCGGCCTCGTGGCGCTCCGACGCCGCGCCGGGCGCCGTGACCTACCGGCGGCGTGCGTGGCTCGCGCCGCCAGCCCGTGGCGCTCCGACTGCTTCTCGAACATCAGCTCGCTGCGACTCTTCACGCTGTAGTATTCCTCCGCCGACGCGATGTAGCCCACCGAGCTGGAGCGCCGCGGCAGGGCGCCGTCCCACTGAGGCTCCTCCTCCGAGGGGCGGGACATGTGCAGGAGGCGGGGCAGCCGCTCCAGGAAGAACTGGACGAGGAGAATAAACAGATAAGTGTGTGTGTGTGTGTGTGTGCGTATGTGTGCGTGTTACCTTCATGGTCCAGTCAGACATGACGTGTGTGCGCGGCGTCCTGAAGTGCAGGTTGAGGACGACCACACAGTTCAACACCACCACCGTCACCAACACCATGATGAACATCAGGTACCTGACACACACACACATTTAAGGGAGACATTATGTGTGTGTGTGTGTGTTTTTGAGTGTTTTTGAGCCTTGAAAGTGGTGTCCCCACTCGACACCTCCTAATCAAGGTCCTCACGGGTCACTGATTACAAGTATGCGTGTGTGTGTCTCACTTGACGATCAGTGGAACAGACATGGACGTCTCCGGCAGCCTCTGAGAGATCAGCAGCAGGAAGACGGACTGAGCCAGCAGCACCGAGATGGACAGGGTCATCTTCTCCCCACCTACACACACACACACGCACACACACACACACACACACACAGTTTAAGACCCCGGCGATCCGGCGCGTGCGGGCGAGTGTGTGCGGCGCCCCCTGCTGACTGACTGTCGGCGGGCAGGTAGTAGACGAGCGAGGCCAGGAAGGAGATGAGCACACTGGGGATGATGATGTTCACGATGTAGAACAGCGGCTTGCGCTTGATGATGAGGTAGAAGGTGATGTCCTGGTGCTTGTTGCTCTCCATGGGGATGTGGCGGTACGTGTTCCTCTTGGCCGGCCGGTGGTTGATCTCCCACTCGCCGTTCTCTGGGGGGGGGGGGACACAGGAGGTCAGACAGGAGGTCACAGGAGGTCGAGAGGACGTTCGTATATATATTAATACATATAAATATGTATTAATATATATTTTAATAAATATACATATATATTAATAAATATAAACATGTATTAATAGATATCTTAATGAATATAAATATGTATTAAAATATATATATGAATACATATTATATATAATTATGTTAATATATATCTTAATACACATGGTGTGGAGGTGGAGTAGCAGCCATCTTTGAATCGAGCCTATTAATTAATCCTCAACCAAAATTACACTACACCTCATTTGAAAGCCTTGTTCTTAGTCTTTCACATCCAACCTGGAAAACACTACAGCCAATTCGATTTGTGATTCTGTACCGGCCACCAGGTCCATATTCAGAGTTTATATCTGAATTCTCAGAATTTATATCAAGTTTGGTTCTTAAAACCGATAAAGTTATTATTGTTGGAGATTTTAATATCCATGTGGATGTTGATAATGATTGCCTTAGTGCTGCATTCATCTCCTTGTTGGACTCGATTGGCTTCTGTCAGAGAGTACAGAAACCCACTCACAGCTTTGGCCACACGCTTGATCTTGTTCTTACTTATGGCGTTGACATTGAGCATTTGAACGTCTTCCCACAGAATCCTCTTCTGTCAGACCACAACCTCATAACTTTTGAATTTATACTACGGAGTGTACTCCGTTAGTCAAAAGTTTCTACACCAGATGTCTAACTGACAGTGCTGTAGCTAAATTTAAAGAAGCGATTCCGTCTGTTTTGATTCGATACCACGTCTCAATATAACAGAGGACTCCTGGTCTAACTTTAGTCCGTCCCAGATTGATCATCTTGTTGACAGTGCCATAGGCTCTCTGAGAATGACACTGGACTCGATAGCCCCTCTGAAGAAGAAGACAGTGAGGAAGAGGAGGTTTGCTCCTGGTATAACCCTCAGACCCGCAAACTGAAGCAACGTCACGAAAGCTTGAACGCATATGGCGTTCAACTAATCTCAAGAATCCCGCTTAGTTTGGCGAGATAGTCTTAAAACATATAAGAAGGCCCTCCGTAATGCCAGAGCAGCCTATTACTCATCAGTAATAGAGAAAAATAAAAACAACCCCAGGTTTCTCTTCAGCACTGTAGCCAGGCTGACAGAGAGTCACAGCTCTGTGGAGCCGAGCATTCCTATAAACCTCAGTGGTAATGACTTTATGAACTTCTTTAATGAAAAGATTTTAACTATTAGGGACAAGATTAATATTCTCTTGCCCATAACCTGTGCCAATCTGTCCTCAAGTGGAATGGCCTTGGAAACCGCTGTATGCCCTGGTGTATATTTGAGGGCTTTTCTCCCATCAACCGTGACCAATTATCTTCAACGGTTTCTACTTGAACACGCCTACCTGTCTCTTGGACCCCATCCCGACGAGGCTGCTTAAAGACGTTTTGCCTTTAATTGGCGGCTCTCTATTAGATATTATCAATGTGTCTCTGCTAACAGGCCACGTACCACACTCCTTCAAGGTGGCTGTTATTAAACCTCTCCTGAAGAAGCCCACTCTGGATCCAGAGGTGTTGGCTAACTACAGACCGATCTCTAACCTCCCTTCCTCTCCAAGATCCTTGAGAAAGTGGTCGCAAATCAGTTGTGCGACTTTCTACATCATAATAGTTTATTTGAGAAATTTCAATCAGGATTTAGAAAACACCACAGCACCGAGACGGCACTGGTGAAAATTACAAATGACCTCTTAATGGCAGCAGATAAAGGACTCCTCTCTGTCCTGGTCTTGTTAGACCTTAGTGCTGCATTCGACACCATTGACCATGACATCCTGTTACAGAGACTGGAGCAGTCGATTGGCATTTCAGGCACGGCACTAATTTGGTTTAAATCCTATTTATCAGATCGATCTCAGTTTGTATTTGTAAACGATGATGCCTCGATAACCACTAACGTTAATCACGGAGTTCCACAAGGTTCTGTGCTTGGACCAATTTTATTTACCTTATACATGCTTCCTTTGGGCAATATTATCAGGAAACACTCCATAAACTTTCATTGTTATGCAGATGATACTCAACTATATTTATCGATAAAACCAGAGGAGAGCAACCAACTCGGTAAAATTCAAGCATGTCTTAAAGACATAAAAACATGGATGACCTGCAATTTCTTGATGTTAAACTCAGACAAAACCGAAGTAATTTTAATCGGCCCTGAGCACCTCAGAGATCAATTATCTGGTGATGTGGATTCTGTAGACGGCATTGCCCTGGCATCCAACACCACTGTAAAGAATCTTGGCGTTATCTTTGATCGACTTGTCCTTTAACTCCCACGTAAAGCAAATCTCAAGGACTGCATTCTTTCATCTACGTAATATTTCAAAAATCAGGCACATCTTGTCTCAAAAGATGCAGAAAAATTGGTTCACGTTGTTACTTGAGACTGGATTACTGCAACTCCTTATTATCAGGCTGCTCTAATAAATCTCTTAGGTCCCTCCAGTTGATCCAGAATGCTGCAGCTCGTGTTCTCACTAAAACTAAGAAAAGAGATCACATCACTCCTGCACTAGCTGCTCTGCACTGGCTCCCAGTAAAATCAAGAATCACTTTTAAAATTCTTCTCTTAACCTACAAAGCCTTGATTGGTGATGCACCATCATATCTTAAGGAGCTTGTAGTACCATATTGCCCCACTAGAGAGCTACGCTCACTAAATGCGGGACTACTTGTAGTTCCTAGAGTCTTAAAAAGTAGAATGGGAGCCAGAGCCTTTAGTTATCAAGCTCCTCTTTTATGGAACCAGCTTCCAATTTCAGTCCGGGAGGCAGACACAGTCACCTCATTTAAGAGTAGACTTAAGACCTTCCTCTTTGACAGAGCTTATAGTTAGGGCTGAATCAGGTTTGCCCTGGTCCAGCCCCTTGATATGCTGCTATAGGCTTATAGCTGCCGGGGGACGTTTTAGGATGCACTGAGTACCTATCTCCTCTTTTTTTTTTTTTTTTTTCTCTCCTTAAGGATGAATTTTCATCTGTCAATCACACGTTACTAACTCTGCTTTCTCCCCGGAGTCCTTTTGACTTCACGTCTCATGGGGTCATCGGACCCTATGAGACGACATAGATCCTATCTGCCTGATGGATCATCGAGGTCTGGGTCGTGGAATTCCTGCTCCTGACTACGCCACTGTCCTGTTGAGACTCCGCCCACTGTTGAGACTCCGCCCACTCCTCCTCCCCACCGCCATCTGCCTGATGGATCGTGGAGGTCTCCATCGTGGAATATGCCTACTATGAACTATTCATACACTCTGTCATATTCATTGAATGTATTTTAACTCTAGATCTGTCCTTCTGTACACATGACATCTATTGCATCTGTCCATCCTGGAGAGGGATCCTCCTCTGTTGCTCTCCTCCAGGTTTCTTCCCTTTTTTTCCCCCTGAAGGGTTATTTGGGAGTTTTTCCTGGTCCGATGTGAGGTTTTGGGGCAGGGATGTCTATGTGTACAGATTGTAAAGCACTCCGAGACAAATTTGTAATTTGTGAAATTGGGCTATACAAATAAACTGAATTGAAACTGAATTGAATGTATTAAGATATATTTTAAAATATATAAATATGTACATAAAATAAATAAATATATATATTAATAAATATCTTAATAAATATGTATTAAGTTAGAGCTTAATAAATATGTATTAAGTTATAGCTTAATAAATATGTATTAATATTTTAATAAATATGTATTAATATATTAAGAAATATGTTTTAATATATTAATAAATACGTAATAATATCTTAATAAATATGTATTAATATCTTAATAAATATGTAATAATATCTTAATAAATATGTATTCATATCTTAATGAATCTAGATCTGTGTTGATACCCGTGAAGCTGGCCGGGTCGATGATGATCCACTCCACCATCCACGTGTTGTCTTCGTCTCCTTCCTGCTTCAGCAGCATCTGGATCTCTTTGGCGTTGTAGGTTAGAGAGCTGCAAAGCATCATGGGAAGTAGTTTGGAGCGCTAACCGGAGGAAAACTTCTACTACAGATATTGTCTAGAAAGTGTTAGCTGGTCTGAAGCGTTATGTGACCTTTCGTGACTTATTGGTTAAACGGTATTTGTTTAAACCGCCTTATAAGTCCTTGACTTGTTGTTCGTTAGCTTAGTTTTCTGATGTTTTTTGTGGATGTTTGCACCTAAATCATGATACATTGTTTTTGCAGTTTGTATGTTTATTATTCTGATCTGTAAAATATGAGGAATCTGGTCAGAATGAGGGAAAGCTACAGATTGTTGACATTCTGTCACAAAGGAAACACGGATGTCCTATTTCACACACCCTCCTCCGGGCCTTGAACGCACCACGTGACGCCACGTGACGTCACGTGACGCCACGTCTGGTTAAAGCGCCTCACGTGAACTTGAGCGTGCAGTTCTGCCAGTCGAAGGGGAAGTAGTTGACGTTGATGGCGCAGGAGGAGCGGAAGATGGCCGGAGGCAACCAGTAGCAGAGACCCGTGTTGTCCACCAGTACGTTGCTGTAGTAGGCCACCTGGAACTGGGCATCGTTACTGGGAGGGGGAGGAGTCAGGAGGATTACAACGCACACGTATACACTTACATGCACCTAAATATACTATATGTGATCCATCCAGGAATCTCAACCCGAGGTCCGTCTAGTGGCTGCTCCGGAGCCGTCAGTCACATCACGGGATTTTACTCAACTTTAAAATCTTTTGGATACGTGTTGATGTGCATTCAAAAGACGTTCAGCTTCTTCGAGACGTGTGAACATTGCATAACAGCACATAACGACGGCCTCCCGTTTAAAATGAACACGTATGAGATGTGTAGTTGGAGATCATCTGCGTATTATCTCATTATCAGTCCAAGAAGAAGAACACGAGGCAAACACACGGGGACCGAGGACCGAACCCTGAGGAACACCAGGAAGCAGAGTTTCACATGAAGAAAGGCGTGTTCGCCCCAATTTATAGATTCGTATTTTAATTAATGAACAAATGTATTTATTATGATCTTTTCTGTGAGCCAAAAAACACTCAATTATTCTACATATAGAATATATTCTATATGAAGAGTTACTTCTCTGTTGGAAGGGATTGAAGGCTTCGGAAGATGTCTCTGTGTCCGCACACGTCAACAAACCAGAAGGAAAGAAGCTCTCACTTGTTTTCCAGCACGATCTCCGGCAGCCACACCATGCTGGTGGGCAGGCGGAGCATGTCGATGCCATCGAACTCCGTCACGTTCCATGTCAGCCGGTAGTCCGTCCACGTCTGTGAGGGAATGAACACACGCAATAAACGAGGAGCACTCGGTAACTTTAACGTAAACGAGGAGCACTCAAAAACTTTAAGAAACGTAAACGTGGAGCACCCGGTAACTTTAACTCACGTGTTCGATCCAGACATTGGTGAGCAGAGTCTCGTCCACTTCTTTCTGCAGAGGAAAAACTAAATAAGTGACACTTTTTAAATTAAAGATACAAAATTCAAAACTATTGTCACTTCATTATTAACTTTACTTTTCTTGCATTTCTTTTACTACATTTTATTCCTGCTGCCGTAACCTGAGCGTTATTCGGTTTGGAAAATTAAAATGTAAACATGAATACGGTTTAATAACACTGTTTAGTGACTAACAACTATATATGTTTATATAATCTTTATTCCACACTACCACATTGTAACTATTGATTTTTTACTTTAAGAATTGTGCTGCAACAATTATTATTATCGTTTGGTCAACAAAAAAATATCTAAACAGTGAAAACTGTGTTTTTAAATATCTGATGTATAATAAATAATTATTAGAAATAAAATAATAATAGATATTCAGTTAAATACGACAATATATATATATATATATAAAGCAGGAAATCTTTATATTTGAGAGTTCTGCCATTTCCCGGCTCACCAGGGAGATGAGGTTGGACAGCGTGAGCGCCAGGTACACGTCCACCGCGTCCTGCTGCCGCTCCACCGGCCGCAGCTCCTTCACGTAGTCGCGCTCCGTGATCAGGTAGTTGATGAGCCGCTCCTCCTCGTTCCTGCTCCAGCAGCCTGAGGACGCCAGTACACACATGAGGACAAGTACATGCACCTAGTACAGGAACAAGTACATGCACCTAGTACAGGAACAAGTACATGTACCTAGTACAGGAACAAGTACATGCACCTAGTACAGGAACAAGTACATGCACCTAGTACAGGAACAAGTACATGCACCTAGGACAGGAACAAGTACATGCACCTAGGACAGGAACAAGTACATGCACCTAGTACAGGAACAAGTACATGCACCTAGGACAGGAACAAGTACATGCACCTAGGACAGGAACAAGTACATGCACCTAGTACAGGAACAAGTACATGCACCTAGGACAGGAACAAGTACATGCACCTAGGACAGGAACAAGTACATGCACCTAGGACAGGAACAAGTACATGCACCTAGTACAGGAACAAGTACATGCACCTAGTACAGGAACAAGTACATGCACCTAGGACAGGAACAAGTACATGCACCTAGTACAGGAACAAGTACATGGACCTAGTACAGGAACAAGTACATGGACCTAGTACAGGAACAAGTACATGAAACCTAGTACAGGAACAAGTACATGCACCTAGTACAGGAACAAGTACATGCACCTAGTACAGGAACAAGTACATGCACCTAGTACAGGAACAAGTACATGCACCTAGTACAGGAACAAGTACATGAAACCTAGTACAGGAACAAGTACATGCAGCTAGTACAGGAACAAGTACATGCACCTAGTACAGGAAAAAGTACATGCACCTAGTACAGGAAAAAGTACATGCACCTAGTACAGGAACAAGTACATGAAACCTAGTACAGGAACAAGTACATGCACCTAGTACAGGAAAAAGTACATGCACCTAGTACAGGAACAAGTACATGAAACCTAGTACAGGAACAAGTACATGCACCTAGTACAGGAACAAGTACATGCATCTAGTACAGGAACAAGTACATGAAACCTAGTACAGGAACAATTACATGAAACCTAGTACAGGAACAAGTACATGAAACCTAGTACAGGAACAAGTACATGCACCTAGTACAGGAACAAGTACATGAAACCTAGTACAGGAACAAGTACATGCACCTAGTACAGGAACAAGTACATGAAACCTAGTACAGGAACAAGTACATGCACAAGTACATGAAACCTAGTACAGGAACAATTACATGAAACCTAGTACAGGAACAAGTACATGTACCTAGTACAGGAACAAGTACATGCACCTAGTACAGGAACAATTACATGAAACCTAGTACAGGAACAAGTACATGAAACCTAGTACAGGAACAAGTACATGCACCTAGTACAGGAACAAGTACATGCACCTAGTACAGGAACAAGTACATGCACCTAGTACAGGAACAAGTACATGCACCTAGTACAGGAACAAGTACATGAAACCTAGTACAGGAACAAGTACATGCACCTAGTACAGGAACAAGTACATGCACCTAGTACAGGAACAAGTACATGAAACCTAGTACAGGAACAAGTACATGCACCTAGTACAGGAACAAGTACATGCACCTAGTACAGGAACAAGTACATGAAACCTAGTACAGGAACAATTACATGAAACCTAGTACAGGAACAAGTACATGAAACCTAGTACAGGAACAAGTACATGCACCTAGTACAGGAACAAGTACATGAAACCTAGTACAGGAACAAGTACATGCACCTAGTACAGGAACAAGTACATGAAACCTAGTACAGGAACAAGTACATGTACCTAGTACAGGAACAAGTACATGCACAAGTACATGAAACCTAGTACAGGAACAATTACATGAAACCTAGTACAGGAACAAGTACATGCACCTAGTACAGGAACAATTACATGAAACCTAGTACAGGAACAATTACATGAAACCTAGTACAGGAACAAGTACATGCACCTAGTACAGGAACAAGTACATGAAACCTAGTACAGGAACAAGTACATGAAACCTAGTACAGGAACAAGTACATGAAACCTAGTACAGGAACAAGTACATGAAACCTAGTACAGGAACAAGTACATGAAACCTAGTACAGGAACAAGTACATGTACCTAGTACAGGAACAAGTACATGAAACCTAGTACAGGAACAAGTACATGCACCTAGTACAGGAACAAGTACATGAAACCTAGTACAGGAACAAGTACATGAAACCTAGTACAGGAACAAGTACATGCACCTAGTACAGGAACAAGTACATGAAACCTAGTACAGGAACAAGTACATGCACCTAGTACAGGAACAAGTACATGCACCTAGTACAGGAACAAGTACATGAAACCTAGTACAGGAACAAGTACATGAAACCTAGTACAGGAACAAGTACATGTACCTAGTACAGGAACAAGTACATGAAACCTAGTACAGGAACAAGTACATGCACCTAGTACAGGAACAAGTACATGCACCTAGTACAGGAACAAGTACATGAAACCTAGTACAGGAACAAGTACATGAAACCTAGTACAGGAACAAGTACATGAAACCTAGTACAGGAACAAGTACATGCACCTAGTACAGGAACAAGTACATGAAACCTAGTACAGGAACAATTACATGAAACCTAGTACAGGAACAAGTACATGTACCTAGTACAGGAACAAGTACATGCACCTAGTACAGGAACAAGTACATGAAACCTAGTACAGGAACAAGTACATGAAACCTAGTACAGGAACAAGTACATGAAACCTAGTACAGGAACAAGTACATGCACCTAGTACAGGAACAAGTACATGAAACCTAGTACAGGAACAAGTACATGAAACCTAGTACAGGAACAAGTACATGAAACCTAGTACAGGAACAAGTACATGCACCTAGTACAGGAACAAGTACATGAAACCTAGTACAGGAACAAGTACATGAAACCTAGTACAGGAACAAGTACATGAAACCTAGTACAGGAACAAGTACATGAAACCTAGTACAGGAACAAGTACATTGACCTAGTACAGGAACAAGTACATGCACCTAGTACAGGAACAAGTACATGAAACCTAGTACAGGAACAAGTACATGAAACCTAGTACAGGAACAAGTACATGCACCTAGTACAGGAACAAGTACATGAAACCTAGTACAGGAACAAGTACATGAAACCTAGTACAGGAACAAGTACATGAAACCTAGTACAGGAACAAGTACATGAAACCTAGTACAGGAACAAGTACATGCACCTAGTACAGGAACAAGTACATGAAACCTAGTACAGGAACAAGTACATGAAACCTAGTACAGGAACAAGTACATGCACCTAGTACAGGAACAAGTACATGAAACCTAGTACAGGAACAAGTACATGAAACCTAGTACAGGAACAAGTACATGAAACCTAGTACAGGAACAAGTACATGAAACCTAGTACAGGAACAAGTACATGAAACCTAGTACAGGAACAAGTACATGAAACCTAGTACAGGAACAAGTACATGAAACCTAGTACAGGAACAAGTACATGAAACCTAGTACAGGAACAAGTACATGAAACCTAGTACAGGAACAAGTACATGAAACCTAGTACAGGAACAAGTACATGCACCTAGTACAGGAACAAGTACATGAAACCTAGTACAGGAACAAGTACATGAAACCTAGTACAGGAACAAGTACATGCACCTAGTACAGGAACAAGTACATGAAACCTAGTACAGGAACAAGTACATGAAACCTAGTACAGGAACAAGTACATGCACCTAGTACAGGAACAAGTACATGAAACCTAGTACAGGAACAAGTACATGCACCTAGTACAGGAACAAGTACATGAAACCTAGTACAGGAACAAGTACATGCACCTAGTACAGGAACAAGTACATGAAACCTAGTACAGGAACAAGTACATGAAACCTAGTACAGGAACAAGTACATGAAACCTAGTACAGGAACAAGTACATGAAACCTAGTACAGGAACAAGTACATGCACCTAGTACAGGAACAAGTACATGAAACCTAGTACAGGAACAAGTACAT
The DNA here is from genome assembly GCF_029220125.1 of Pseudoliparis swirei. Lineage (NCBI taxonomy): Eukaryota > Metazoa > Chordata > Actinopteri > Perciformes > Liparidae > Pseudoliparis > Pseudoliparis swirei. The sequence goes on from NC_079403.1 coordinate 2,440,649, forward strand.
GGACCTAGTACAGGAACAAGTACATGAAACCTAGTACAGGAACAAGTACATGCACCTAGTACAGGAACAAGTACATGAAACCTAGTACAGGAACAAGTACATGAAACCTAGTACAGGAACAAGTACATGAAACCTAGTACAGGAACAAGTACATGAAACCTAGTACAGGAACAAGTACATGAAACCTAGTACAGGAACAAGTACATGAAACCTAGTACAGGAACAAGTACATGAAACCTAGTACAGGAACAAGTACATGAAACCTAGTACAGGAACAAGTACATGAAACCTAGTACAGGAACAAGTACATGAAACCTAGTACAGGAACAAGTACATGAAACCTAGTACAGGAACAAGTACATGAAACCTAGTACAGGAACAAGTACATGAAACCTAGTACAGGAACAAGTACATGCACCTAGTACAGGAACAAGTACATGAAACCTAGTACAGGAACAAGTACATGAAACCTAGTACAGGAACAAGTACATGCACCTAGTACAGGAACAAGTACATGAAACCTAGTACAGGAACAAGTACATGAAACCTAGTACAGGAACAAGTACATGAAACCTAGTACAGGAACAAGTACATGAAACCTAGTACAGGAACAAGTCCATGCACCTAGTACAGGAACAAGTACATGAAACCTAGTACAGGAACAAGTACATGCACCTAGTACAGGAACAAGTACATGAAACCTAGTACAGGAACAAGTACATGTACCTAGTACAGGAACAAGTACATGCACCTAGTACAGGAACAAGTACATGAAACCTAGTACAGGAACAAGTACATGAAACCTAGTACAGGAACAAGTACATGAAACCTAGTACAGGAACAAGTACATGAAACCTAGTACAGGAACAAGTACATGAAACCTAGTACAGGAACAAGTACATGCACCTAGTACAGGAACAAGTACATGAAACCTAGTACAGGAACAAGTACATGAAACCTAGTACAGGAACAAGTACATGCACCTAGTACAGGAACAAGTACATGAAACCTAGTACAGGAACAAGTACATGTACCTAGTACAGGAACAAGTACATGCACCTAGTACAGGAACAAGTACATGCACCTAGTACAGGAACAAGTACATGAAACCTAGTACAGGAACAAGTACATGAAACCTAGTACAGGAACAAGTACATGAAACCTAGTACAGGAACACGTACATGAAACCTAGTACAGGAACAAGTACATGAAACCTAGTACAGGAACACGTACATGAAACCTAGTACAGGAACAAGTACATGAAACCTAGTACAGGAACAAGTACATGAAACCTAGTACAGGAACAAGTACATGAAACCTAGTACAGGAACACGTACATGAAACCTAGTACAGGAACAAGTACATGAAACCTAGTACAGGAACAAGTACATGTACCTCTGAGATGTAGTACTCTTGTATATTCCTCCACTCACAGTTATCAAACACAAGTAAAATAGAACTAAATAAAAAATGTAAATAAAACATTTATTTAAAAAATCTAATATTTCTCGGAGCATTATTATATATGAAGTGAACACACACAGACTCACACACACACACAGACTCACACACACACACACACACACACTCATACAGACTCACACACACACACAGACTCACAGACACACACACACTCACACACACACAGACTCATACAGACTCACACACACACAGACTCACAGACACACTCACACACACACACACACTCACACACACACAGACTCATACACTCACACACACACACACACTCACTCACACACACACTCATACAGACTCACACACACACAGACTCACAGACACACACACACTCACAGACTCATACAGACTCACACACACACACACACACACACTCACAGACACACTCACACACACACACACACAGACTCATACAGACTCACACACACACACACACACTCACAGACACACACACACACTCACACACACACACACACTCAGACACACTCACACACACACTCACACACACAGGTCATATTTCACAGCAGCTGTCACTCAACAGCTGCTCTTTGCACACGACCCTCTAAACTCGGCCATCTTTGTTTGTGCTCATATATTTTAATTTTTGACTTAGCGTCAATAATCTATAAACGTCAACAACTCCACGTATTAAAACTCATTTTCATCTCCAACTGTTATGAAACAGTAATAAAGCTTTTAATATTTATAATATATTTATTTAAGCTGAGACCAGTGAATGTTTTGGTGTTTTTGCTTTTTAAGAAATTAATTTAAATTACTTAAAATTGTTGGTTCAAGCATCCGAGTGACATTTTAAATGGTTAATTATATTTATAGTTTACACTTTAATAAACACTCTCAAGGTGCTTCACACACACACACACACACACACACACAACGTTGTGCTCGTGATAATACTCAAAACAACCACGATCATAAAGTGGGAATAAAACCGGAAGAATTAAATCTCAGGACTCGTGTTCAAAAGTAAATAAAAACAAAGACTATTTGTTTATTAATTTATATAATTTCACTCTGCTGAGTGTTATTCTTTAGAATGTGTTATTTATTACACAGAAGACACGATAAATATTAATATTCACGACATGAAGTTGTTTACACGAAAGCTTCACGATGACAAAAAGGTAAACAAGTGTGTGAGAGGCTGAACTCACCAGGAGAGAGGAGCAGGAGGAGCAGCAGGAGGAAGGAGAGAGGAGCTGCAGGCCGGAGCGTCATGGCGGACTGAAGGAGACGAGGAGTCAGCTGGCTCCTAGAGGAGGAGTGAGTGACGAGGAGCAGCTGCAGCCAGGGGGGAGGAGCTAGGAGCCCCGGAGCCTAAAGGGAGCAGGAGGAGGAACAAGGAGTCTCCTGCAGCCTAAAGGGAGCAGGAGGAGGAACTAGGAGCCTCCTGCAGCCTAAAGGGAGCAGGAGGAGGAACTAGGAGCCTCCTGCAGCCTAAAGGGAGCAGGAGGAGGAGCTAGGAGCCTTTAATGAGTTAGAAATAAAACAAACGAATGTCTCAATTATATTTAGTTTTACTTCCTTTTTGGAAAATTTGACTGAAAACGATTGTTGAAATAAAAAAAGTGTGTGTGTGTCTGTGTGTGTAGTTGCAGCAGCTCAGACACACAACATGATCATAACACAGAACGTTGTTGCTCATCAATAATCTTTAATTATAACTTTCAGTCTTAATTTAATATAAAAACAGGAAAGTCTCTCTGGAGCCGTTTGACCCTTCAGGGCCTCCATAGAAACTCAAAACTCACATTAAAAACACGTTTACACCACGAGATGCTCCTAAATGTGACACACACACTCACACTCTCACACACACACACACCCTCTCACACACACATTATTTAATTGTAAAAAAACACATATTTAAACTTAAAAGAAAAAGAAAAGAAGTTTAGTTTAATATCATTTAAAAAATGTCAGTGTGACAATTTGCCCCGCCCCCTCACAGTGACAGGCCCCTCCCCCCCTCACAGCGACAGGTCGCCGCCCCCCTTGGCCCGCCCGCTGCTCAGGCTGTGGATCATGGCGATCATGGAGGAGTGTTTGCTGAGCTCGTCCTCCTTCTGCTTCAGCTTCACCTCCAGATGCATCTTCTGCAGCTCCAGAGACGACGCCTAGCAACAGGAAACGCATCGTCATCATCACCATCATCACCATCATCACTATCATCATCATCATCACCACCATCATCATCATCACTATCATCATCATCACCACCACCATCATCACCATCATCATCATCATCATCACCACCATCATCATCACCATCATCATCACCATCATCATCATCACCATCATCCTCACCATCATCATCACTATCATCATCATCACCACCACCATCATCATCACCTCTTCCTCCTCACCTTGATGCTGGCGTCCTTCCTCGCCTGCTCCGTCTTGTTCAGCTCTTTCCTCAAAGCGTCCCTCGTCTCCTCGAGATCTCTCCTCTCTCCTTCCTTCAGCTGCAGCTTCTGCTCCTCGACCCTCAGGTCACCATGGAGACCTGCAGAGACACTTTAGTCCACAGGGGGCGCCAGAACCAACACTACCACTTTAGTCCACAGGGGGCGCCAGAACCAACACTACCACTTTAGACCACAGGGGGCACCAGAACCAACACTACCACTTTAGTCCACAGGGGGCAGCAGAACCAACACTACCACTTTAGTCCACAGGGA